>NC_057735.1:52541942-52543538 GCF_004010195.1 Chiloscyllium plagiosum
ACACAATATTCCAACAGTGGCCTAACCAATGTCCTGTACAGCCGCAACATGACCTCCCAACTCCTGTACTCAATGCTCTGACCAATAAAGGAAAGCATACCAAACATCTTCTTCACTATCCTATCTACCTGCGACTCCATTTTCAAGGAGCTATGAACCTGCACTCCAAGGTCTCTTGTTCAGCAACACTCACTAGGACCTTATCATTAAGTGTATAAGTCCTGCTAAGATTTGCTTTCCCAAAATGCAGCACCTCTCATTTATCTGAATTAAACTCCATGTGCCACTTCTCAGCCCATTGGCCCATCTGGTCAAGATCCTGTTGTAATATGAGGTAACCATCTTCGCTGTCCACTATATCTCCACTTTTGGTGTCATCTGCAAACTTACTAACTATACCTCTTATGCTCGCATCCAAATCATTTATGTATTATGCTCGCATCCAAATCATTTATGTAAATGACAAAAAGTAGAGGGCCCAGCACCGATTCCACTGGTCACAGGCCTCCAGTCTGAAAAACAACCCTCCACCACCGCCCTCTGTCTTCTACCTTTGTGCCAGTTCTGTATCCAAATGGCTAGTTCTCCCTGTATTCCATGAGATCTAACCTTGCTAATCAGTCTCCCATGGGGAGCCTTGTCGAATGCCTTACTGAAGTCCATATAGATTATATCTACCGCTCTGCCCTCATCAATTCTTTTTGTTACTTCCTCAAAAAACCCAATCAAGTTTGTGAGACATGATTTCCCACGCACAAAGCCATGTTGACCATGCCTAATCAGTCCTTGCCTTTCCAAATACATGTACACCCTGTCCCTCAGTATTCCCTTCAACAACTTGCTCACCACCGAAGTCAGGCTCATTGGTCTATAGTTCCCTGGCTTGTCCTTACCACCCTTCTTAAACAGTGGCACCACATTAGCCAACCTCCAGTCTTCCAGCACCTCACCTGTGACTATCGATGACACAAATATCTCAGCAAGAGGCCCAGCAATCACTTCTCTAGCTTCCCACAGAGCTCTAGGGTACATCTGATCAGGTCCTGGGGATTTATCCACCTTTACCCGTTTCAAGACATCAAGCACTTCCTCCTCTGTTATTTGGACATTTTGCAAGATGTCACCATCTATTTCCCTACAGTCTATATCTTCCATGTCCTTTTCCACAGTAAATACTGATGCAAAATACTCATTTAGTATCTCCCCCATTTTCTGCGGCTCCACACAAAGGCTGCCTTGCTGATCTTTGAGGGCCCCTAATCTCTCCCTAGTTACCCTTTTTTTTTAGATTAGATTACTTACAGCATGGAAACAGGCCCTTCGGCCCAACCAGTCCACACCGACCCGCCGAAGCGCACCCACCCAAACCCCTACATTTACCCCTTCACCTAACACTATGGGCAATTTAGCATGGCCAATTCACTTGACCTGCACATCTTTGGACTGTGGGAGGAAACTGGACCATCCAGAGGAAACCCACGCAGACATGGGGAGAATGTGCAAACTCCACACAGGCAGTCGCCTGAGGCGGGAATTGAACCCGGGTCTCTGGCGCTGTGAGGCAGCAGTGCTAATCACTGAGCCACCGTGCCGCCC
>NC_057735.1:52545140-52567489 GCF_004010195.1 Chiloscyllium plagiosum
CTAGTTTAAATCCTCCCAAGCAGTTCTAGCAAATGTCCCTGCCAGTATGATAGTCCCCTTCCAATTTAGTTGCAATCCGTCCTTCTTGTACAGGTCACTTCTACCCCAAAAGAGATTCCAATGATCCAAAAATGTGAATCCTTCTCCCATACACCAGCTCCTCAGCCATGCATTCATCTGCTCTATCCTCCTATTCCTGCCCTCACTAGCTCGTAGCACTGGGAGTAATCCAGATATTACTACTCTCGAGGACCTCCTTTTTAAATTCCTGCCTAACTCTCTGTAATCTCCCTTCAGAATATCAACCTTTTCTCTTCCAATGTCATTGGTTCCTATGTGGACAATGACCTCCTGCTGGCCCCTCTCCCCAGTGAGAACATTCTGTACCCTCTCGGAGACATCCTTGATCCTGGCATCAGGGAAGCAACACACCATTCTGATTTTTCACTGCTGGCCACAGAAACGTCTGTCTGTACCTCAGACTAGAGAATCCACGGACACAATTGATCACAATTAGGGCGGCACGGTGGCTCAGTGGTTAGCACTGCTGCTTCACAGCACCAGGGTCCCGGGTTCAATTCCAGCCTTGGGCAACTGTCTGTGTGGAGTTTGCACATTCTCCTCGTGTCTGCATGGGTTTCCTCCGGGTGCTCCGGTTTTCTCCCACAGTCCAAAGATGTGCAGGTCAGGTGAATAGGCCATGCTAAATTGCCCATAGATTAGATGCGTTAGTTAGAGGGAAATGGGTCTGGGTGAGCTACTCTTCAGAGGGTTACTCTTCAGAGGGTCAGTGTGGACTTGTTGGGCACTGTCCGAATCTAATCTATTCATATAATCTCTTGGAACCCGACGCACCCCTTGTTGCATTATAGCCAATCTCAATACCCTGGAGGAAGAATTCCTGGAGTGTCTTTGGGATGGTTTCTGCATCAACACATTGTTTTTCTCTCGTTGGTTTTTCAATCTTCCACTGCATATTGTGTAATGACAAAGTAATAATTGGCAATCTAGCTGTGCTGGGGATAGAATGATCATAACATAATAGAAGTCACTAAGATGGAGAGTGACATGGTTGATTCGGAGACTAGGGTCCTGAATCTAAATAAATGAATCTATGACAGTATGAGGCATGAGCTGGCTATGATATATAGTGAATGTTACTTCAAGGGATGTGGGTTCCCAGACAATGACAAACTTTTGAATATATAGAGGAACTGCAACAGTTGTTCAGTCCTGACTGACACTAAATTAAAACAGGAAAGATGACAACTACTAAACAAAATCAGGGATAACATTAGATTTATGGAAGATGGCATTCAAATTGGCCAGAGACGCACCAAACCTGAGGACTGGGAGTAGCTTAGATTTCAACAAAGGAGCACAAAGGGATTGATTAAGAGTTAAAAATCAGAATATAAGAGTAATCTTTCAGGGAACATACAAACTGATTTTAAAAGCTTCTATAGGTATGTGAAAGACAAAGATTAGAGAAGACAAATGTAGGTCTCTTAAATCAGAAATGGGTGAAGTTATGATGGGTGAAACCAAAATACACATTTTTTTTCTGTCTTAACAAAGGAGGACACATTGTCCAAAAAAGCTGGGGAACACATGATCTGGGGGAAGAGAGGGGAACGGAAGGAAATCAGTACTAGTCGGGAAATGGTGTTGGGAAAATTGATCTGATTAAAAGCCTATAAATCCCCAGCAGGGCCTGATAATCTGCATCCCAAAGTAGTTAAGAAAATGTTTCTCGAAAAAGTGGATGCTGTGATGGGTGTCAACCTACAGAAAAGATATGGAGGCTTTGGAGAGACTGCAAAAGTGGTTTACCAGGATACTGCCTGGACTGGAGTGAACCAGGTATAAGGAGATATTGGACAAATGTGGATTGTCTTTGCACAAGCATCAGAGACGGAGGGTGAGCAATAGAAGTATGTAAACTTTTGAGACACATAGTGTGGATAGTTGGAGTCTTTTACTAGGCATCACTGGTTTAGGGTATTGGAGGATTTAGAAAAGAGAAACCATACTTGATAAATCTCATGGAGGTTTTTGAGGATGTAACTAGCAGAGTTAATAAGAAAGAGCCAGCTGATATGGTTTACGTGTATTTTCAGAAGGCGAAAGGTCCTGAATTAGAGATTAGCATGCAAAATTAATGCAATCACATGCATGGGATTGTGGTCAGCTAGCTTAATATCTGCTGAGAAAATATTACAGCCCATTATAAAAGGTGCAAATAACAGAACATTTGGAAAACATAATACGATTAAGCTAGGTCAGCATGGCTTCATGAAGGGGATAGCATACCGAACAAAGAATGACAAAGAATGGATTTTCAGAAATCGCTTAATACAAGTACCATACATCAGGCTACTTAATAAGTTAAGTTGGAAGCAGTATTTAGCACAGATAGAGAATAGGGCTAACTAATAGAAGACAGAGTTAGAATAGAGATATTTTCAGGATGACAAATTGTAACTAGTTAGACAAGAGGGGTCAGTGCTAGGGCCACAATTATTTACACTGTATATTAATGACTCATATGAAGAAAGTAAACATTAAGTCTATGAAGCATACAGACAGGTTAAATGAGTGGGCAAAAACTTGGCAGA
Organism: Chiloscyllium plagiosum; assembly: GCF_004010195.1. Lineage (NCBI taxonomy): Eukaryota > Metazoa > Chordata > Chondrichthyes > Orectolobiformes > Hemiscylliidae > Chiloscyllium > Chiloscyllium plagiosum. The sequence continues at coordinate 52,547,759 of NC_057735.1, forward strand.
TGGAATATAATATAGAGGCATGTGAGTTTATGCATTATAGAGTGAAGAATAGGGGAGCTGAATATTATTTAAAATGAGAAAGACTACAGAACAGAGGAGTTTGGGAGTACTCATCCATGAATCACAAAAAGCCAGCATCTAAGTTCAGCAGGCAACAGGAAAGGCAAACGGAACAGTGGCATTTATTTCAAAGGGAATTCAGTATAAAATTAGAGAGGTTTTGCTAAAATTATACCAGAGACCAGTCAGACCTCAGCTAAATAATGTGACCAGTTTGGATGTCTTATCAAAGGAAATATGTATTGGCACTGGAACAATACAGTTTTACAAGGCTGATACCAGGTGTAGAGGGATTGTCTCATGAGACAGATCAAGTAAAATGGCCCTGCACTCAATGTAACCTGACTAAGCATAAAAAATTCTTAAGGGATTCGACAGGGTAGATTTGGAAAGGTTATGTAACCTTGTGGGAGAATCTAGGACAAGAGGGCATAATCCCAGAAGAAGGGCTGTACATTTAAGATAACAAAACAGAAATTCTTCTCTTGAATTCGTGACTGCAGAGAGTTGTTGAGACTAGGTTATTAAGTATATTCAAAGCTGGAAGAGACCAGTAAGGGAATCACGAGAATGGAAAAAGGCAGGAAAGGGACCTGAGAATTGAGACCAGTCATGATCTCATTGAATGGCGGAACAGACTTGATGGATCAAATGGCCTAGTTCTGCTCCTGTGTTTTATGGTTTGCAGGCAGGAAACAAAGTGCTTTTTCCCTCCCCAACTGGCAGGCAGTGACTAGTTGGGTAACACAGAAATCAATGGTTGGATCTCAGCTACTCATATTATATATTAATGATTCAGATGACACAAAGCTGGGTGGAAGGGCGAAACAAAAAGACGAGGCAAAGATGCTTCAGTAAAATTTAGACAAGTTGACCGAGTGCACAAATGTACGGCAGGTCAAGCATAATGTGGATAAATGAGAGATTATCCAGTTTGGTAGCAAAAACAGGAGGCAGAATATCTGATACACAATAAATTGGGAAAGGGGAGCTGCAAAGAGACATTGGTATCCTTGTACAACAATGGCTAAAAGTAAACACACAGGTGGTGAAGGTAGCAAGTGGTATGTTGGCCTTCATACATTTCGTTATATAGAGTTTTAGATGCAGAAAGTTAACTGAGTTTCAACATTTCATCAAACATATTTTAAAAAGTAACTCCGCCCATCACCAATACTCAGTAGTGCGTATTATCTACAATATCCACTGCAGAAAGTCACCTAATATCCTTAGATAAAACTTCAATACCGATGACCACTTCCATCTAGAAGAACAAGATGCCAGGGAAAAATCACAGCCTGCAAGTTCCCCTCGAAGTCACACACCATCCTGACTGGGAAATATATTGCTATTCATTCACTGTCACTGGGTAAACATTCTGGAATTCCCTCCTTAACATGTGCATTGACAGCACATGAGCTGCAATGGTTCAAAAGGAAGTTCACTACCACCTACACAAGGGCAATGAGACACAGCCACAAATGTCACTGTACAAGAAGTGAAACTCGCATATTTTCTTATTGCTAGGACACCCTTATACATTAATCCAGTACTCACCTAGGGTAAGATTCATCAACTGTCAACTCATACAGACTCTTCTTAGCTTCAGTATCATAAAGTCGAACTGTTCCAACTCCACTGCCAAGCAATAACTGCAGAAGAAATACATATCTGAAAAAGCTGCTGTATTATAACATGCAGTTTCAATATTTAATACCCTAAGAAAGGCCTAGTTAGTCTTTTATAGCATACATATTGTTAATTGGGATGTTCAAAATTGGCAAATTGCAGAAATCATTCTTGAAAATTGATGAAAATCCAATAAATAGAAATGGAGTGCGACTTTCAATTACTATTGCCTATTCAGTAACTGTTCATACTAAAAATGGGTCTAAAACACAGATACAATATTCACACCAAGCATGCAGGAAACCATGGCAGCGTGGGGGTTTCTTCTCTTCAGCCTTGACATACAATTGATGCAAAATATATTTGAACATTTTAGTTACCAAGTATCATTTATCAAACATTGTAAGGAAGGAATTAAACTTAATTCTAGAAGTACGCTGAATCAGAGGAACTCCTGATGTTCTCAATGTGTGATTCCTGAATGTATGGCTGTCAATGGTGGACAAATCTTGGGGCTTTTTCGAGGACACACATATTAGAAAAACAGAGATCGCAGGGGGCCAAGATAAAGAGCATTCTAAGGTTAAGAAGATTGTGACAAAGTCAGAAAGAAATTTAAATACAAGGATGGGAATTTTAAAATTTGAGAATCCCAGAAATGGGAGTCAATGGAGGTTAGCAAACGCAAGGGTGAAAAGGACTTGGCAGATGTTAGAATATGACTATCAGAGTTAGGTGTTGGTTCAAGCTTTCAACCTTATCCAGGAAGAAGAATGAGTGGCTGGTTGGGAAAATATTAACACAAGACATAGGAGCATAAATTAGACCATTCAGCCCAAAGAGTCTACTCTACCATTCAATCATGGCTGATAGGTTTCCTGCTTTCTCCATGTAACCCTCAATCCCCTTGAGAATCAAGAACCTACCTATCTCAGCCTTAAATACACTCAATGACCTGGCCTCCACAGAGTTCTGTGGCAGTGAATTCCATAGATTCACCATTCTCTGGCTGAAGAAGTTTCTCCTTATCTCCATTCTAAAAAGCTCTGTTGGTCTAAGGCTGTGCCCTCGGGTCCTAGTCTCTCTGAACAATGGAAACTTCTACTCCGTCCAGGTCATTCAGTATTCTGAGAGTTTCAATTAGATCCCCCCTCATCCTAAACTCTATTGAGTACCCACAGTCCTCAAACGCTAAGCTTTTCATTCTTGGGACCATTCTCGTGAACCTCTTCTGAACACGTCCCAGGGACATCTTTCCTGAGATATTGCGCACAATACTCCAAATGTGGTCTGACCGAGCTTTATAGAGCCTCAGAAGATCATCCCTGCTTTTATATTCAAGTCCTCTCAAAATAAATGCCATCATTGCATTTGCCTTCCTAACTACTGACTCAACCTGCAAGTTTACCTTGCAAGAACCCTGGATTAGAACTCCCAAGTCTCTTTACACATGAAATTTCTGATTTTTCTCCCTATTTAGAAAATAATCCATGCCTCTATTCTTCCTATCAACATGCATGACCTCTAACTTTCCCACGTTGTACTCCATCCGCCACTTGTTTGTCCACTCTCCTAGGAGAAAGTGAGGACTGCAGATGCTGGAGATCAGAGCAGAAAAATGTGTTGCTGGAAAAGCGCAGCAGGTCAGGCAGCATCCAAGGAGCAGGAGAATCGACGTTTTGGGCATAAGCCCTTCCTCAGGAATCTCACTCCCCTAACCTGTCCAAATCCTTCTGCAGCCATCCCGCCTTCTCAATGCTACTCGTCCCTCTATATATAGATTTGTATCATTTGCAAACTGAGCCAGAAGGTCCTCAGTTCCTTCATCTGGATGGCTAATGTATAAAGTGTAAAGTTATGATCCCAACACTGAGCCTTGCGGAACACCGCTTGTCACCAGCTGCCATCCCGAGAAAGACCCTTTTATCCCCACTCCCTGCTTTCTGCCAGACAGCAATGCTTCTATCCACACTAGCATCTTGCCTCTAACACCACAGGCACTTATTTTACTCTGTAGCCTTGTCAAAGGCCGTCTTGCAGTCCAACCATGGTCCAACCTGCAGATTATTCTAGCAAATTTGTCAGGCATGACCTCCCCTTATTGAAACCATACTGACTTTGCCATTTTTTACCATGTACTTCCAAGTACTCAGAAATCTCATCCTTCAAAGTGGATTCCCGGATCTAACCCATGACCGAGGTTTGGCTAATTGGTCTGTAATTTCAATCTTTTGCCCTACTCCCTTTTTAAACAAGTGTATCACGTTAGTGGACCGTCCCTGACTCTAGTGATTCCTGAAAGTTCACCACTAACCTCCACTGTCTCCCTTAGAACTCTGGGGTGTAGTCCATCTGGTCCAGGTGATTTATTACCTTTAGGCTATTCAGATTTTCTAGCACCTTCACCTTGGTGATGGCCACCATATTCAGCTCCATCCCCTCACTCTCAAACTTTTGGGAAATTACTCATGTCTTCCACCATGAAGATTGACATGAATCAATTACTCAGCTCCTCAACCATTTCCTTGTTCCCCACTACTATTTCTCCAGTGTCATTTTCCAGCAGCCCAATGTCCACTTTTGCCTGTCCTTTGCCCTTCATATATCTCAAGAAACTCTTATTGTCTTGCTTTATATTACTGGCTCGCTTACTCTCACTTAATCTTTTCCATCCTTATTTCTTTCTTTGTTACCCTCTGTTGGTCTTTATAAGCTTCCTAGTTCACTGCTTTCCCATTGCCCTTTGCCACATTACGTGCTTTCTCTTTTGCCTGTATGCAATCCCTGACCTCCCTCGTCAGGCATGCTTCTTTTTCCATGGGATGAATCTCTGTTGTGTCTCCTGAATTACTCCCAGAAACTCCTTCCATTGCTGTTCAACTGTTTTTCCTGCTCGGCTACTCTTTCAGTCAATTCTCACCAGCTCTTCCCTCATACCTTTAGTTGCCTTTATTCAGCTGTAATACAGTTAGCTCTGTCTCCATCCTCTCCCTCTCAAATTGCAGAGTAAATTCAATCATATTAAGATCACTGCCTCCTAAGAGTTCCTTCATCTTAAGCTCCCTTACCATGTCTGCCTCATTGCACAACATTGTCTCCTTGTAGGCTCCGCTACAGGCTGCTCAAAAAACCATCTTTTTGACATTCCACAAATTCCTTTACTTACAATTCACTGCCAATCTAATTTTCCCAGACTGTCTGCATATTGAAATAATCAATTGAACTTTGCCTTTCCTACACATCTTTTCTATCTCCTGGCATGTCTTGTGCCCCAGTTCCTGATTACTGTTTGGTGGCCTGTACAACTCCAACTATGGTTTTTTTCACCTTTGCGGTTCCACAACTCTATCCACACAGATTCTACACCATTTGACCCTACTTCATTTCTTACTATTGATTTAATTTCATTTCTTGTTAATAAGGCAACCCTACTCCACTGCCCACCAGCCTATCTTTTCAAAACGATATATATCCTTGAATATTCAGCTCCGCATCCTGATTGCCCTGCAGCCACATCCCCGTGATGCCTATGACGGGGTCAATGTCTGGAGGTGACAAAGGTATTTTGCAGTGTAGAGCCAGATGCAGGGCTGGAAACATGAGATATTATGGAGGCAGAAATAGTTGATCTCTGGACACAAAAATATATAGTTTGTAAGCTCAGCAGAAAAGGTGCTGACATTAAGAGCAGTCAGAGTCACAGAGTTCCACGAAACAGAAAACGGCCCTTTGATCCATCAAGTGAGTGCCAGAGGAAGTGGTGGAGGCTGGTACAATTGCAACATTTAAGAGGCATTTGGATGGGTATATGAATAGGAAGGGATATGGGCTGGGTGCTGGCAGGTGGGACTAGATTGGGTTGGGATATCTGGTCGGCATGGATGGGTTGGACTGAAGGGTCTGTTTCCATGCTGTACATCTCTGCGACTGTAAGTCTGCGCTGGTCAAAAGCAACCACCTAATTATTGTAATTCCAAGGCCCATAGCTTTGTATGCCTGAGCACTGCAAGTACATATCCAAATACTTGAAGTTATGAGAGTTCATTCCTCTCAAAGGCAAAGCATTCCAGATTCTCACCATCCTCTGAATGAAAAAGATTTACCTCACATCTCTTCTAAATCTTCTGTCCCTTATCTTAAATCTATACTCCATGGTTATTGATCCCTCCAAGTGGAAATTTTTCTTCCTGTCTACCTTATCTCTGCCCCTCAATTTTTTACATCTCAATCCTGTCCCTCCTCAGTCTTCTCTAAGGAAAACAACCCCAGTCTGTCCAATTTCTCTTCATAAATATCTCCAACCCAGATAACATCCTGATAAATCTCTGCACCCTCTCCAGTCCTGTTACAATCTTGCTAATAATGTAGATTTCAGAACACCACACAGTCTTTAGCTGGGAAGATATCATTTGCAGGCTATAATGGAAAAAATCTTCTGACCCTTGTAGAAAGCTGACAACCAAACTATATTGTGCTCTCTACAAGTAACCAATATTTTGTCCATCAAAACACTGAGTCAAAAAAATTACATCAATATTCCTCAGAAGACTTTTTAAGACATTAGAAGGAAACTGAAATATCCACCACTTCTGAACTGTTGTATAGCTAATAAACTAACCGACAAGGAATTCTCCGGACACTAAAAATTAAACCATGAAGTTCTGAGATCATTACAAAAAACAACTAGTTTATGAGTCTTCTTACGGAAAAGAAGTCTGCCATCCTTACCAAGTCAACATTACAAAGCCAGAAAAGAAGTTCCAAGTAAGCATCAAAATACAAGGGCAAGTAAAGAAGTTCAATGAAGGAAAGGTACACAAAGCGATGGAATAGGTCCACCCTTGCAACTTAGTGTAGTAACCAGTATAATGTAGCACTTTAAAGTACAGCGATGGTGATAAACACATTGCAGATAGTGCAATAACCAGTACACAGCAGGACTGTACAGGAATAATGAGAAACACACTAATGTTAGTGCAGCATCCAGTACATGGCAGCACCGTATCAAGTCCACTCAATACTCTGCCACTGCACTACAGCCCTAAGAGGTAATTGGCAGTTTGGTTTCTCGAAACAGTACACCCCTTGATATCATTGCATTGGTATGTCATCCTGCTGCTCCTCTTTGTCACTCTTGGCATCAATCCACCCTGTAGCCCACACTCCATTATTAACAGATCATCCTATTACATTTGAGTGAACAGTTGGAAAGAAGCAGTAGCTGAGAGAAATAGCCAAATTGTGTTGATTGTTCCTCACCAATCTGTCTGGTTTGGTAGCCCATTCCAAGGAAAGCAGCTGTGATTTTGACATTATGGTGGCCTTAGTCTGCATTGTGGGGTTAAATGTCCACACTTTAACCACTCCATCAATATCCAGACTTGCAACTCTCCTGCCAGAGCAATCCACCCTAAATCAATCACAAAAGAAACACATTCAAAACGGTGCATATCCTCAGAGAACACAATTAAACTAATCTCACTTTAACTGCATGATTAATCTCAACTCCAAGAACACTGCATAATTTCATTAAATAGAGCTAGCTTTGAAGAAACACCACCTGTACCTCTCACCCTACAATTTGAAGCCAAATATTGAAGTGCAAGATGGCTTAATTAAAGTAGGAGAAAGTGAGGACTGCAAATGCTGGAGACCAGAGCTGAAAATGTGTTGCTGGAAAAGCGCAGCAGGTCAGGCAGCATCCAAGGAGCAGGAGAATCAATGTTTCGGGCATAAGCCCTTCTTCAGGAATGAGGAAAGTGTGTCCAGCAGGCTAAGATAAAAGGTAGGGAGGAGGGACTTGGGGGAGGGGCGTTGGAATTGCGATAGGTGGAAGGAGGTCAAGGTGAGGGTGATAGGCCGGAGTGGGGTGGGGGTGGAGAGGTCAGGAAGGAGATTGCAGGTTAGGAAGGCGGTGCTGAGTTCGAGGGAGGAAGAGCGCCTCATCTTCTGCCACGGAACCCTCCAACCACAAGGGATGAACTCAGATTTCTCCAGTTTCCTCATTTCCCCTCCCCCCACCTTGTCTCAGTCAAATCCCTCGAACTCAGCACTCCTAACCTGCAATCTTCTTCCTGACCTCCATTTCCAAAGCCCCTCCCCCAAGTCCCTCCTCCCTACCTTTTATCTTAGCCTGCTGGACACACTTTCCTCATTCCTGAAGAAGGGCTTATGCCCGAAACGTCGATTCTCCTGTTCCTTGGATGCTGCCTCACCTGCTGCGCTTTTCCAGCAACACATTTTCGGCTTAATTAAAGCACCCAAGAGGAATGCAACTTGGTTTACCTATCCTTCTATTCAATCTCAGGTCGTGGAATAGTCATCTATTAATCTATGATCTATTAGCTTCCCTCGGAATAAAGTCACAGCTCCACCACCACAGGACTTTGGGTGGCATGGTGGCTCAGTGGTTAGCACTGCTGCCTCATAGCACCAGGGACCCGGGTTCGAATCCAGCCTCGGACAACTGTCTGTGTGGAGTTTGCACTTTCTCCCTGCGTCTGCATGGGTTTCCTCTGGGTGCTTCAGTTGCCTCCCACAATCCAAAGGCGAATTGACCATACTAAGTTGTCCATAGAGTTCAGTGATGTGTAGGTTAGGTGCAATAGTCATAATTGGATAATAGGATAGGGGAATGGGTCTGGGTGTGTTACTCTTTGGGGGGGTTGGTATGGACTCGTTGGGCCGAAGGACCTGTTTCCACTCTGTAAGGACTTTATGTAGGGATTCTATGGACTATTACACACTATTCAATCATGTTAGCATGACAGGTTCCTATATAGAAATTATGTGGAGAGAACAGTCGACTCTCAGTTGTGTGTGAATTTATGAAGCCCATACACAATAAACACCTCCGAAAAGAACTCAACAGTTATAATTTTGTTATTACTGACAAATTGAGTGCTTATGTAAAACATTACTTTAAGGGAGAATTTCAGAAAGCTGACAAGCTATAAAATGCATGTGATACACGGACACAACTGTAACACCACTCACCCACAATACATGATGGAGGAGTGATGTTCTGCATATTCTTCCTGACTCAGCACTATGAAAGGCTGCTCAGTCTTGCGCTCCAGGCTACACTTGCTCAGTTTTGTTGGAGAGTCAAGTTGATCCACAGCCATTTCAGGGCTGCTGGGAATATCCATCTCAGTGCAGCCAGGCTCAGTGCTTTTCTCCATACCCTGGATGCAATTAGATATCAATGAAGTTTGCACTCATTAACATTGGGATAAATAAAATAACTTCTTAGACACTCAGATACTAATGTGACCTTTTTCCCTTTATAGTACAGAGAGTCAGAACTCACCAGAGGATCCCAAGTCCCATTTATAATGAGGCATTCCCAACTCCTGAGGTTTGATAAGTCACATTAATTAGCTTCAATGCATACAGTAAATTTCAGTCATGACTGCCTCTAACACTATCCAAGCCAATAGCACTGAGCAGGATCAGGCTTGGCTGTAAGGCTGTGATGAATAGCACTTTCTGAAGTTAGTCCACTTGTGAAGAATGATCAGAGAATTACGTCAAGCAAGCTGAACTTAACAGCCACTGATAGTGCATGAATTATGTGAAATTTCCCCAAATCCTTGGATTCTGGAGAAGTAACAGAGGATTGGAAAACTGCTAACGTGACATACCTATTCAAAAATGGAGGGAGGCAGAAAGTGTTAGAAAAAAAATTGGAATCAATCATTAAGGAAGTAATAGCAGAACATTTTGAAAATCATAATCTAATCAAGCAGAGTCAGCATGATCATTAAAGGGAGATGTGATGATGCTGCTCCTTTAACAAGCTTCTTTTGCACTTGGCTTTTTTTCCCCAAAGGGGTCATAAAGGTAGAGGTTCCAATATGTCTGGAAATACCTATTTGAAAAAGCTTTTAAGTTTTTTTTAAAAAACACTTGTAAATTGAAAGGGGAGTGGCCAGTTCTTCCAGTCTGGTTTGCTTGCAGCTGCTGGTCAAGTTTTAGCTGGGAACTCAAAGAACCAGTTCCATGCTGATCCTTGCTCTCCTTGTGATTCCTCTCCTGCAAGAACCTGTTTTTGAATTTACCTGTTAGCCAAGGTGTGTTTATGGGATGTTGCAAGTGATTTGGAATAGTATCATTAAACTGCGATAGAGTCGATTGGCTTTTCGGGTAAAATATGTTATTCTACATTCTGTTCACGTGTAAATAAGTTCTGTTTTGTTTAAAACTGAGTGGTTGGGCCAGTTGCATTACTCCTGGAATATCCACTTTACATCTACTTAAAACAACTAGAAAGTTAGGGTCTGAGCTGCCTCCTTGACATGTGTTGAGGGGGTCTGGCCTGGTCCATAATTTTGAATCATGCTTGTTATTTATTAAGTGCTCGTTGAGGAAATTTCAAGGAGAGTGGATAGAGTAGCATCAGTCGATGTGTTGTATTTGAAAATCTAGAAGGCATTTGGCAAGGTTCCTCACAATAGTTTTTTGGCATAAGATAACAGTCCATGGTGTTGGAGGTAGTATATGGATAGAGATCTGACTTAAAGGCAGGAAACTATGAATAGAGATAAGGGTCTTTTTTTCAGGTTGGCAACCTGTGATCAATGGGATTTGATAGGGATCACTGCTGTGTCCACAATTGTTTACAATATACCTTCACGACTTGGAGGAAGGAAGCACATGTATTGCAGCCACATTTGCATATGACAAAAATAGGTGGAAAGGTAAGTCCCGAGAGGGAAGCAAAGAACTTGCAGAGAAGTACTAATAGATTAAGTAAGTGAGCAAAGTGTTAGCAAATGGAGTAACTTTTCATTTTGGAAGGGAGAAGAGAACAGAGTATTATTTAATTGGCGAAAAACTGCGGAAAGCTGCAAAATAAAGGGACTTGTGCACAGTTGTGCATGAAACAGAAAATGTTAGAACATAATCGAAAGGCAAACGAATGTTGGCCCTTATTTCAATAAGCTTGGAGTGTCAGCTAAGTGGGTAAGTCTTGCTGCAACTGTACAAGGTGCTGGTGCTGGATCTTAGAGGGGTGAGAGGATAATTCTCCTCAGGGGCGACTCTCGGACCAAGGATTGTAGCCAGAGAAATAAAGGGTGCCATTTTAAGAAGATGAGGAGGATTTTCTTCTTTCAGAAGTTTGAGTGTCTTTGGAGCTCCTTGCTATAGACAGCTGAATTGGCAGACTCCTTGTTTATATTCAAGGCTGACATAGATAAATTCACAATCAATGATTAAAGGGAAAGGACTGGAAAGTGGACATGCCATGATCCCATTGCATGGTGCAAATTAAAACAGTAGAAACCTTCCAGAATTGTGTTAATGACTTGCCGGGATAGTGGGATGATAAGCAGTTGTGTGGAGAGCTAGAAACCACAGAGACAGTTAAGTGGCATCATCTCTTCGTGTTGTGGCTAATTCGGAATTCAGCCTGGAGGTAGCATGCTGACTGCAATGCAGTACACCTTACTGATCCTACAGCAGCATGCAAAATTTCTTCAAAACAGTCCAGCATGAACTATTTTGACTGAAGATAACCTGCTGGAAGTTACATTCAATTCTCCTGATTAGATGAATATGTCCTTTACCTGTGTAGTGTGTTTGGATAAGAGCTCCTTTCGCTCTTTTTCATGGTTTAGCACCTTCCTCTGTCGCTGCTGCACCAAGTTTGGGTCTTTCTCATGATCCTGTACCTTCCTCTGTCGCTGCGGAAGTGTGATGTCAGTAGCCACGTTCACCAGTACCTTTCCCTCTTTGGGGGCCAAAGTCTCTCTATTCTTGGTGGTCTGAACAATAGTAACAACAAACAAAGCAACTTCCTGAAGCAGGTTCAAGATTGGATTGTAGAACATTGAACAGCAAATGGGGTTGGCACAAACTGTCAATACCTGATTATTGGCACCATCTCTCTTTCCAGATAACACAGGACTCTGACATGACTGCGAAGGCCCTGGGTACACCTGGCCTTTTCCTGAAGGTTTCTTGCTTTGTGGGAGCAACAATGACAGAAACGAGCCAGCTTTACTCTGAGATGACATCACTGACGAGGTCCTCTGACTGGACATCAATTCTCTGCAAATAAACAGCAAAGTTAGTCCAAGCTTAAAAGCACAACTTCATTGTGACTGACTCCATGTACGACACAGGCCAAGAACTTGACTCATGACCAGGCTGCAAAGCGAAACCAAAAATGCATCAGTGCAAATAATTGAAAGATTACAGAGCAAGACTGGTTTAAAATTCCAACAACACAAGGTGATTTCATACTAAAGATGCAAGAGAATAAAAAGTGCAATCTAAAGATAAAGAAGCTGAGCTGAGCCCAGGTTCAATTTGCAACCTGGCCGACGTTATCGGATATCAGTATAACAGTAAATGCCTGTGCTCCTGTGGTTGGGTGGGGCAAATCCTGTCAGAGTTCGAGGGACCCACTGTCAGAACCTGGAAGCCACATGTGTGGATGAAGAATGAGGATGTGAGAAAACTGAATTTTTCACGTGATTGTCATTCCACATAAAAAGTAGATTGACCCACACATAAAATGAAGAAACATGTCCAAGGGACTGGACAACAGCAATATGTCAAAACCTTCAAACAGAAAGAAAATTTCATACAGTTCTGGTCACCACAATATCAGAAGGAAATGGATGCTTTGGGCATGGTACAGAAAGGTTTTACGAGGATGGTGTCTTGCATGGTGGAGTTTAGCTAAAAAGAAAAGTTGTATAAGCTGAGTTTGTTTTCGGTGAAACACAGGAGGCTGAGAGATGACCTGAAAGAAGTTTATAAAATTATGAATGGTATGGACAGAGTGAAAAGTACGGATGTGTTTTCCCGGGTGGAAGGATCAATTACTAGGGTGCTGGAGGTTGGAGGTGCTGGAGAGGGTTTGAGTTTGAGAGAGATGTGCAAGGGTGATGAGTGCCTATAACGTTCTGCCAGAAGTGGTGGTGGAAGCAGACACAATAGCAGCATTTAAGAAGCACCTGGATGAATACATGAAGAGAAAGGGAACATGCTTTTGTATGAAAGGGCAAAATGTTTTGACGATTGTTCAGAGGAACGAAGGGCCTGTCCCTGTGCTGCACTGTTCTAAAATTACTTTTAAAAAAAATTTAAATAATTTGGATAATGTACATCTAGATATTTTCTACTCAACTTGTTTAGAAATGCTGTGACACACCTCTGGAGCGGGTGGAACTGTAACCCAGGCCTCCTGAATCAGAGCAGCAAAATTACCGCTGTACCATAACAGCCCCTTTCCCAACAGCACTATAATACCTGGCTGATGCATAAAGTGGACTGAGAAATGCCCCATTCTATGTCCCTACTGCAAAAATCACAATGTATGGTCCTCAGATAAGAGACATATCAGATATTAAACTGATAAGAACAGAAACTGTTACTACACTCAGTTCCAGCTTGCAAACAGAGTCCATTTTCAAGTCACTTGTAGACAGATTGGAACACAACACAGGACATCACAAAATAGCTGTTTGTAAATACAGAAAATGTTTATACATTGGTTCTGTAAAATTACACCCCCATTATGGATTGCTTTTGTCAGTATGAGTGCTCATATATTGGAGCCACCCTGTATATTAACAACTGTCATCACGTGAAGTGTGACAATGGATGCAATGTACTTTGTGCATTAATGGATTACACAGGACTCAATGTTTCCAAGAATATTTTACAATGCAGTCAAAGGAATGACAAATGATGGGTGGGGCAGGTTTGGACATGTGGAGGGAAGTGTGCATTGCCCCAGATTCAATAATGTGGAACGATGCTTTGGATTGTTCTATGATTAAAAGCTTATCGAGACAAACCTCAGTATTGATCTTTAGTGACGGTACTCACAGTTCTGAATCCCCCAGTCGGTCCATGTTCTGAATGTAAGGAGGCAATTTGTGGTGAATCATCTCCTCTTCTTTCCTCAGTCTTGGCTCGGCTTGTGCAGCAAACAACTGACGACAACAAGAAAACTTAGGAAATAAAAACAGCACATACTTTACAGTAAAACTGATAACTATTAAGTTTCCAATGTCGCTTGAAAAACATAAGTGCCCTGGAGACAAGCACAAAGAATAAGCACCCTGACAAACAATTGCACGGATTCTCCAGCCTCCAATAAAAACTGGTAGAACACTAAGGTGAAAAAAGTCACCATTCACGAGACTGTTTGCTGGTATGCCTCACAGTGAAAGCACATTGCCGAGAACTGGAAACAACAGCAACTGTCAGATTGCCCAAAGTTTCTATCAGATTGGGAGTAAAAGATAACTTGATCTTTGAATTTCCATCCCGGTGCCAGATTCATTCAACCTGAGGCTCATCAGCCCAAAATAAAGGCTTTCCACCTTCTCTTTCACCTGTCTTTACCTAACCTGAGAAGGGCTTATGCCCGAAACGTCGATTCTCCTGTTCCCTGATGCTGCCTGACCTGCTGCGCTTTTCCAGCAACACATTTTCAGCTCTAACCTGAGTCTCACCGACACTCAGGAACTCAAAAACCTCTCAGAAGCTCAATAAAACAACGTAATACCTTCTGCCTTAAGACTTCATTTTCTTCCTGTAGTTGGTAGCATCTCTGGACCTCTGCATCAAAGTTCAGCAACATAGGAACAGGTGATACAAGTTAAGAAAAAAAATGCTTAGTCAATTTGCATCTTAGAGCCATGTTTAAAAGTTTTGGCAGAGATTCTAAGTTCTCCCTCTGGGAAAATCCTGCACACCTTTAAAGAATCACCTCAGTCTGCTGCCAGTCTTGTGTCAAGGATTCATTTTTAAAGTAATATTATCGAATACAACGAGTTCACAGCTTCAAACCATGGTCAGACCTAATAATAAAAAAGAAAATATTGGAGTAACTCAACAGGTATGGCAGCAGTGGAGAGGGAAACAAAGTTAATATCGTTATGAAGGTGTCGGTGTGTAATGTATCTTTAAGAGAGAGAGGGAGCTAGCAAGGACTGACTGAAAGCACAGATTGTGCTGAACAAGATAAAAATGCAACAGTTGGTTGAAACAAATAGCTGGAGTTGCATTGCCATGGAACAAAAACAAATTCAAATTCAGCCAATCAGTTTAAGTTATGGCCCAAATACCACAATCCAATTGAATTTGAATTTTACTGTTTGGGATGGCATCAAACCAATGAAATGATCCGATGCTTTGGGTTACAAAACGGGACATTTTGAACAATCAGGGGAGAACTGCAAAGAGCTCCCACAAGTACAGAGTGCTAGCTGAATAGCTCTCTGAAAGGTACCTGTCCATAAGAAAAGTTGTACACAAGACTGAAGAAATGACGACCCAAGAAAATATAGAGGAAATTCTACAGAGGAAAATCTACGAAGGAGAATCAACAAAGCTGACTGGTTTTGAAATGTGATTAATTTTTTGTAAATCTTAATCAGGGTGTTTTTTTTAAAAAAATCGGACCAGAGAAAGGTGTTGTGAATAACTTGTTTTAATGTTCTCTGTTGGTCTTATAGAATAAAATTGTTAACTTTTACTTTAAACAGTGACATCTGGGATAGTTCTTTGTCTCTCAAAATTTAACAGATTACGGCGCGAGGTGAGCTTGTGTGTGGGGTTTAAATTAGCACTGTGTCGTGACAACTTGGGAGCTCTCGTCCATGATGTGTACAGGTTTAGACAGCTTTGAATAGATTTGGGGTATGAGAAAAGCCCAGTAGATTTAAACACTTGCTGGTTAGTGCCCTAGATCTTTAAATAAAATGTAGGTGAGACAATGTGTTTAATTTCAGTTACTTGTGGTTGGTTAAATGAAAACTGAGAGAAATGGCTCTTAAAATTGCTAACAAGGGTCTGGGAGTTGAAGATGATACCCAAATGTGCCAAGAACATTTAAAAAAAGAAAAGACTTAGAATTAGCAAAGAGGTTAGAATTGGGTTTAACCAAGGACAAAAGTAAAGCTGAAATTGTTAGGGCATTGCTCAAACACAGATGTGTCTGAGAAACAGACAAGTGCAATAGCGTTAGAAAAACTTGAATTACAATAGAGGAAAATGGAGTCAGAAGATAAACAAATTGAGAGGAGGATAGAGAGATAGAAGGTTAAAGCATGAAGAAACCAGGCAGCATGATGGTTAACACTGTTGCCTCATAGTGCCAGGGAGCGGGATTTCATTCCAGCCCCAGCTGATTGTCTGGGTGGAATTTGCATGTTCTCCCCATCTGACAGTTTCCTCCGGGTGCTCCAGTTTCCACCCATAGTCCAAAGCTCTGCAGGTTAGGTGGATTGGCCATGCTAAATTGTCCATAGTGTCTTGGGATGTGCAGGCCAAATGGGTTAGCGACTGGAAATGCAGGGTTACAGGGATAAGGTAAGGGTCTTGGTGCGATGCTCTTCAGAGGGTTGGTGTAGACTCGATGGGCCAAATGGCCTTCTTCCCCCACCGTAGAGATTCAATGATAAACCAGGAGCCGCACTAGCATAGTGAAGTTAGTTGTCTATTTAAAATAAAAGCTGCAACTTTGCCCTAGAGGTCTACTGCACAGTAAAAGGCACCTCTGTCCATCAAGGCTGTGCTTGTCAAATACAATCAGCCGAACTATTCTCATTGTATTTCCCACTAGGTCCATAGCCTTCCATGCCTTAGCATCACAAATGCACATCTAATTATTTAAATATTGAGGGTTTCCAAGTCTACCAGCTTCACAGACAGCAAGTTGCAGATTGCCACCACCTTCTGAGTGAGAGGTCTTTTTCTCATACCCCCTCCAAACCTCCTGCTCGTGCCCCTCTATCAATGGGTCCCTGGTAATTCAGCCTGCCACCAAAGGAAAACATTCCTTCCTTTGATATGCGCTACTTATTTTGTACATCTCAATCATGTACCCCCCACCCCACCCGCAATCTCCTCTGCTCCAAGGACAACAATCCCAGTCTTCACAACTAAAACTCTCCTGCCGAGGCAACATCCAAGTAAGTCTCTTTTACACCCTCTCCAGTACAATCACATCCCTTCTCACTGGATTCCAGAACTTCACACAATACTACAGCCTATGGCCTAACCAACCTTTTATACAGTTGCATCATAACTTCTCTGCTCTTATGCCTCAAACTCAGATACCCCCCACATCGTCTTAACCACTTTACCTATCTCTCCTGTCACTTAAATGGACAAATGGACATGAAAACCATGGTTATGCTGATCCTCTGTTTCCCAGCACTCTATCATTCTTCATGTATTCTCTTGTCTTGTTTGTCCGACAAAAGTGTGCATCACCTCACACTGATTCAGATTGAATTCCATTTGTCACCAATCAGCCTGGATATATTCTCCTGCAGTCGAGGCACCCTTCTCACTATTTACTACCCCACTAATTATCACATTATCCACAATCTCACTGATCAACCCTCTAAACCATTTATATATATATACAACACAAACAGCAAGAACCCCAACACTGATTCCAGTGGACCACCACTGGACACAGATTCCCAGTCTCAGGAGTGGAAGTAAGGCCATTTGGCCCATCAAGTCTACTCCACCATTCAATCATGGCTGATGGGCATTTCAGCACCACTCTCCCCGTATCCCTTAATTCCTCGTGAGATTAAAAATTTATCCATTTCTGCCTTGAAGACATTTAACATCCTGGCCTTCACTGTGCTCCATGGCAGTGAATTCCACAGGTCCACCAGTCTCTGGCTGAAGAAATGTCTCCTCATTTCTGTTTTAAATTGACCTCCTCTAATTCTAAGGCTGTACCCATGAGTCCTGGTATCCCCGCCTGACGGAAACAATTTCCCAGCGTCCACCCTTTCTAAGCCATGCATTATCTTTTACGTTTCTACTAGATCTCCCCTCAAAGTTCTGAACTCTAACGAATACAATCCCAGGATCCCCAGCAGTTCATCGTATTTTAGGCCTATCATTCCAGGGATCATTCGTGTGAATCTTTGCTGGACACGCTCCAGTCCCAGTATGTCCTTCCTAAGGTGTGGGGCACAAAACTGGACACAGTATTCTAAATGGGGCCTAACCAGAGTTTTATAAAGTCCCAGCAGCACATCACTGCTTTTACATTCCAACCTCCTTGAAATAAATGACAACATTACATTTGCTTTCTTAATCACGGACTCAACCTGCAAATCAACCTTGAGAGAATCCTGTACTAGCACTCCCAGATCCCTTTGTACTTTGGCTTTATGAATTTTCTCACCGTTTATAAAATAGTCCATGCCTGTGTTCTTTTTTCCCCCAAAGTGCAAGACCTCGCATTTGCTCACATTGACTTTCATCAGCCATTTCCTGGACCATTCTCCCAAACTGTCTAAATCTTTCTGTGGCCTCCCCAGCTCCTCAGAACTACCTACCTGTCCACCTAACTTCATATCATCAGCAAACTTCACCAGAATGCCCCCAATCCCTTCATCCAGATCATTAATATATAAAGTGAACAGCTGCGGCCCCAACACTGAACCCTGCGGGACACCACTTGTCACCAACTGCCATTCTGAAAAAGAACCTCTTATCCCAAATCTCTGCCTTCTGTCAGACAGCCAATCCTCAATCCATGCCAGTAGCTCACCTCAAACACCATGAGCCCTCACTTTACTCAGCAGCCTCCCTTGACGCACGTTATCAAAGGCCTTTTGGAAGTCTAGGTAGATAACATCCACTGGGTTTCCCTGGTCTATCCTACTTGTTACATTTTCAAAGAATTCTAACAGGTTTGTCAGGCATGACCTCCCCTTACTAAATCCATGCTGACTTGTTCTAATTCGTCCCTGCACTTCCAAGAATTTAGAAATCTCATCCTTAACAATGGATTCTACAATTTCACCTATAACCGAGGTTAGGCTAATCAGCATATAATTTTCCATCTTTTGTTCCTGCCACTCAGCTAATCTGGATCTAATCAGCCAAATTTCCTTGGATCCCATGGGCTCTTATCTTTATTAACAGTCTCACATAAACTTATCAAAAGCCTTTCTAAAGCCCAAGTAAACCACATTGAATGCAGTGCACTCATCTACACACTATCTTCAAAATATTCAAATCAAATTGGTCAGACTTGACAACAAAACCTTGCCAATTGTTCTTGATTAATCCCTGCCACTCCAAGTAGAGATTAATTCTGCCCCTCCGAATTACTTTCACTGGTTTCCCAATCAGTGAAGTTTGTGTGACTGACCTGGATTGATTAATCCCTTGCTCCCTTTTGGAATAATGGTACCACATTGGCTGCGTTCCAGTTCTCTGGCACATCCCTTGTGACCAAATAAGAACTGAAAATTGCCAGCACCCCTATTTCTTTTTTTGACCCACTCAACAGCCATGGGATACATTTAAGCATCACACAGCTCTTCTCTCTGATTTCTATACCCACATCATGCCCGATCAGGGATAGCATAGGGAATTTGTGTGTGGAGTCTGACGATGTAGGTGAAACCCTAAATGAGTTTTTTGCTTCTGTCTTTATGAAAGAAACAAACTTTGTAGTGAATGAAACCTTTGAAGAGCAGGTGTGCATGCTGAAATGGATAGAGATAGAGGAAGCTGATATGCTGAAAAGTTTGTCAAATGTTAAGATTGACAAGTCGCCAGGCCTGGACCAGATTTGTCCTCGGCTTCTTTGGGAAACGAGAAATGCAACTGCTTCGCCACTTGCGAAGATCTTTTCATCCTCGCTCTCCACTGGAGTCGTACCTGAGGACTGGAGAGAGGCAAATGTAATTCCTCTCTTCAAGAAAGGAAATAGGGAAATACCCGGCAATTACAGACCAGTAAGTCTCACGTCTGTCGTCTGAAAGGTGTTAGAAAGGATTCTGAGGGATAGAATTTATGACCATCTGGAAGAGCATGGCTTGATTAAATGCAGTCAACACGGCTTTGTGAGGAGCAGGTCATGCCTCACAAACCTTATCGAGTTCTTTGAGGATGTGACTAGAAAAGTTGATGAGGGTCGAGCTGTGGATGCGGTGTACATGGATTTCAGCAAGGCATTGACAAAGTTCCCCATGGTACGCTCATTCAGAAGGTCAGGAGGAATGGGATACAGGGAAATTTAGCTGT
>NC_057735.1:52567884-52585389 GCF_004010195.1 Chiloscyllium plagiosum
CTGGAGGGCTTATCTTATAAGGAGAGGTTGACTGAGCTCGGACTTTTTTCATTGGAGAAAAGGAGGAGAAGAGGGGACCTAATTGAGGTATACAAGGTAATGAGAGGCATAGATAGAGTCGATAGCCAGAGACTATTTCTCAGGGCAGAAATGACTAACACGAGGGGTCATAGCTTTAAGCTGGTTGGAGGAAAGTATAGAGGGGATGTCAGAGGCGGATTCTTTACACAGAGAGTTGTGAGAGCATGGAATGTGTTGCCAGTAGCAGTTGTGGAGGCAGGGTCATTGGGGGCATTTAAGAGACTCCTCGACATACATATGGTCACAGATATTTGAGGGTGCATACATCAGTGGTCGTCACAACATCGTGGGCTGAAGGGCCTGTTCTGTGCTGTGCTGTGCTGTGCTGTACTGTTCTATGTTCTATCTCTCAGAGCAGTGAACATCAACACAATTCCAGGAAAGGAGAATTAACTACTACTATGCAAGCAGTTGGTGAGGCACCTATGACAGTATCAAGAAATCCATGGGCTCTGTCTTGACCAAATTTACTTTTTGACACGCACTGTGGTGTGTTCAACCAGCCTCTGCTCATATAATTTGCTTATTTAAATTCGAGATGTCAGAGTACACCTTAGACATTGTGGACTGTAAAGGACAAAGTGAGATCTGTAGATGCTGGAGATCAGAGTTTAGAATGTGGTGCTGGAAAAGCACAGGAGGTCAGGTTGAAGTGCTTATGCCTGAAACATCAATTCTCCTGCTCCTTGGATGCTGCCTGACCTGCTGTGTTTTCCAGTACCATTCTCTTGTTTCTGGATTGTAAATTTGTTTGACGTGATCGTGGGTATGTACATTACAACAAACTACCGGAATGACAACTAGAAGCAGCAGCAATAGAACAAAATAAATTTCACAAGGCATTTTATTGTTTATTAAAAACTGAAAGGAATGTTGCAGTTCTATTCTCTTAGTTAGTTGGGATCTCAAACTTTGTTTACTTTAAAATAAAAATTACTGGTCCCTAATCAGATCATAACTCAAAATTGGTGGCTTTCTCCAGGGTCATAAATACAAAATTAACTCTCCATTGGCATTGCCTTGCATTGATCAGGTCTGTAGCAGCAATATTGACTTCACTCCAAACTGAACTTATAACCCGGCATCCTTCAAATCATCCAAGATTACCCAATTTCCTTCATGAGCCTAAGACAAAATAAGGAGCTCACCAAGCAACAAGTTTTAACCTACAATGCAGCTTGGTGTGCCAATGTTACAAATGCATCCTGGCTAACATATCAGGATTTATGCTGACCAAAGGATCACATCTCCAGGTCCTAGAAACCTGGACCAAGACCATGTAAGGAAATAAAGGTTAGTGCTGATTTAGACTAAGGCCTGCTGAAAAGTGCATGTTAACTACTGACTCAATCTAATAGAGCAGCCATAATGTGGAGGTGCCAGTGTTGGACTGGGGTGTACAAAGTTAAAAATCACAACACCAGGTTATAGTCCAACAGGTTTATTTGGAAGCACTAGTTTTCGGAGCGCTGCACAACCACCTGATGAAGTAGCAGCATTCTGAAAGCAAGTGCTTCCAAATAAACCAGTTGGACTATAATCTGGTGTTATGAGATTTTTAACTTAATACAACTGTGATAGCCATATCCTGGTGATTTTGTTAGCCAGTACTCTGTTGAAGATACTTCTGCCCATGAGTCAGAAGATTGGAAGTCCAGATCTTACTTCAAGATTTGAGCACAAAAACCTTGCCTTACAATCTAGCTCAATACTGAATACCGTCACTTTTAGAATGGGGTTAAATGGAGACCCCTCTGATCCCTCATGTGCATGCTAAAGATAGTATGGTATTATTTCAAAGAGGATTACAGGAGTTATCCTGAATCGACTGCCCTATATTTAGCCCATAGCATCCCAAAAATCAAATTACCTACTCTTTTAGTGTTATTTGTAGGAGCTTGCTGTGAAGACTGTGCTTCAAAAATAATTTATTGGCTGTCCCATTGAGGTCATGAAAAGCACTATTTAAAGGCAAGTCTTTTTAAAAAGATGTTCTCCATCCAGGTTCACATTTGAGAATTACCCACTAAACAAAGAAACAGAACAGCTTATAGATCGAGAATCACAAACCAGTTGGAGACAACATCAACAGATGAGGAAAGGATCCTCAGGTCCAGTCAACTCATCTCTCACAACTGCGATGCCCAGTGTATCATACCATATACATTCTCCTCACATAACCATCACCATTTGAAATGGTGTCAGACCTTTGGGGGTCAAGAGATAAGTTATATGCTACCATTAGTGAGGTGTTCATGTACTGACAGTATATAGGTGGCCAGTCCAGCTAAATCTCTGACTAATAGCAACCTCCAGGATGTTGATTGTGAGGGATTCACCAATGATAATGCCAAACATTGAATGAAAGTAATTAGGCTCACTTATGATGTGGTTCAAACATCATTTATGTGTATAAATTTACCACCTATCAACCTAACACTGAACACTTGTTGTGAGTATGCTCATTCTGTTTAATTATAAGGAATTAAAATGAGCGTTTTTTTTTAAATCATTCATGGGATGATGACGTTGCTGGCTTAGCCAGCATTTAGTGTCCCTCCCTAATTGTCCAGAGGGCAGTTAAGAGTGAACCACATTGCTGTGGGTCTGCCGTCAAATATAGGCAGTTTCCTTCATTTCCAACAATCGACAATTGATTCATAGTCTTTGTTAGACTCTTAATTCCAGATTTCTGCTGGATTCAAATTCCACCATCTGCTGTAGCAGATCTCAGAATGTGAGGGTGCCTAAATGGTCAGATCTGAGGGGCAGGGGAATTTCAGGACACTGTAGGTCAGGAGGATCTTACAGAAACAGATTTAAAACTCGTTATCATACATATTTAAGCACAAAGGTGCAGTCAAAAATTTTTAATGTCACCACATTTTAGGTGCAAATACCTAGATACAAAAACTTAAGGTAGAAAGAAATAAGGAACAAAGTTAATAATAGTTCAGTCCTTCTTAGTATTAAGTCAAAAACTGAAGAAATAAAGCTAAGATTTCTTGCAGTCTTTGTATTAATAATGCATGTCAAAATGTTTCACCTAGGCATACTACACTGAGGCATTTCACCAGTGATATCCTCAGATAATTGGCTACCAACAATCACAACCATCTTCCTTTGTCCTAGCTACATTAGCCAGTGGAGAGTTTCTCCAATTCGCATTCACATACTCAATTGTTTTGCGAATCCACTATGACCCTATTTGCAATAGGTATCCCTTCACAACATTGTTCATCAACCTTTAAAAAGCTATGCACCTAATCACCAAGTTCTACTACTTTCTACATTCACTTCAATGTTTTTTTTGCTGAAGAGTAGGCGTATGTGAATATATAAAAGTACTCAACAGTCATCCAGCCACATGCATAATACTACACTTTTCTTAGCTGATGATCATTTGCCAGTGGAGAAGCACTATATGAGAGAAAAAAATGATATGGATTAAGTTAAAAAAATGACAAAGCAATGCATTATATCTGACAGTAAGGGGAGATTTTTCACAAGTCACAAAGGATTGAGACTTGGAAAAGACGAGTCCAAGATTGACAACAAGTACAAAGGTGCAGCTGTGAAAGACCTTCAGCTTTGATCTATTGTGCAGTCTCTCCTGTTTGGCTGACAAGTAGGAGAAGTCAGAACACAAATGCAGACAATGGATTCACAACACAATGCAAAAAAGGATATGCATACACTGGAACAGCACACTTAGAAAGTTGTGCAGCGAGACCAGGAAAGTTTCTGCCCATTGCTTGGAGAAGTACGTGGCGAACACTAGGTTCTGATCCGGATTCGGAACAAAAGGAAGAACAAACCATTCTTTCCATTCTGGCTGGCTCTGTAATTCCAGGGCCTGTTTCTGGAAGAACTCCTGGGTTTTATCAATCCTATTAGACTGCAACAAAAAGCAAAAGGGAGACATTGCATTCTTTCATTCCTTCTTTCCTTTTGCAAGCCCTGCTCTCAAAGTGGAAATGCTTTTTTTTTTAATACTAATTTGAATAATATCCACCAAACCCTCATTTCTGAAAATAGAGAAGAAAAACGACAGGTTACCTACCAGGAAGATTCTCAGTTGTGCTAAACTAAATAATCCTAACCAGGAAGATTCTCAGATTTATGCTAAATTAACTAATCCTGACCAGGACAGAATTGGAAGCCTCTGGACTCATGAGACAATATGTCGAAAAGCATTTCTGATCACAATCAGGTAAGTGAGATTTACTGATTGGATGGGGCCGTGGGACCAATTTTACAAAAATCAGGAAGCAATGACATTTGCCATAGCACTTTCATGATGGAATAATAAATCAGTATTCATTGATCAGCATCACAGAATCTCACTGGTTCTGGCAGAGTAGTTTAGAAAGCATCAGACATCCTATGAAAGAGAGGCAGCAGATGGGCCTTAGTTAATGTCTGTGCCAGCTGAAATGAAACAAAACTCTTATCCTGCAGACTTCTCCTTGAGCAATGTTGCTAATTATCTATGCAGATAAAGCTGCAGAAAGAACCTCACTGGTTTTCACTTATCAGTGATGGGAATTGGCAGATCAGGATTTGACTGAGTAAACCTCTCTTTACATTGTTGCAGTGAACACACAGGGTAGGCACAAAATGGAGTTTAATAAATTTTAAAACACTCTCTACTTTTTTTAAACTGAAAGCAAGGCCTCCTCTAACTGTCTTCTCAAACACACCAAGAGCAGATACTGCATAAGATTAGAATCAGAGCAAAGTGCCCTCTATGCCATCTCCAAACACTCCAGGTACAGATAGGGCATGGGCAAATTACCTGGATGGTATGGATCAGATAGTAACGGTACAAGCTGGTTTTCAGCTTGTTAACTGTGTGTCGATATGCATCCTCCAGTCTGCTGAACAGGCGACGATCCAGGTAGCCCCAGTATTCACGCAGTCCACTGAGGTCATAACCTTGAACCAAATGCTGCAGTTGTTCTACAATTTTATCAACCTAAAAAAAAAGATTATTCAACTAATTTCATTGCAAAGCCAGCTTTTTAATGCACAATGATATATGCAAGGGTGAGAGTTTTCTTTTATTAACTACAATCTCCAAATAAAGCAATATCAATAGTTCCTATGGTTGACATCGGTCAGAGAGTTCACATGACCACTTCACACCAGCTGTAACTCAGTGAACAGTACTCTTGCCTCTAACTCAGGTTGGGGTTCAAGCCCCACTCCTCAGCCACGAGGACATAATCCAGGCTGACAGTCCAGTAAAGCATTGAAACACTTGTAGCAGATCCATCCTCTAGAATGATTACACCTAGGCACCATTAAACGAGTACAGGAGATCTGCCTGTATTCACATTTCCATCATCAAAAACAGGTTGCCACATTGCTTGTTTGGATGGGACCTTCCTGTGCACAAATGAGCTGCTGTACAATAATGACTACAATTCAAAATTACTCAAAATGGTTGCGAAGCACTTAGTGATTCACAAGGGAACTTGGTGACGAGAGGAAGAAAGTGCTTTGCTCTTTTTCAGCCTCCAGTAATTATTTTACTTTGATACTGATGAAGCAGCTGATTAGTAGGTAACTAGTAGTTTGTTTTCATTATTCTCAGCTAAATGAAATATATTTCTTACAGTATGTGGGAAATCATGGATGCATTGTATGCCCTAGATGAACACATCTGCGGGAAATCTTCCCAACTGCACAAGCTTGTTCTCTGGATCTGGAGCATCAGCTGGAATTGTTGTTTTCCGTCTATAAGTGATAGTACTTTAAATATAGTCAAGTGGAGGCGACAGCTGTGTGGTATTATCACCAGACTATTAATCCAGTCACCCAGATAATATTCTATGGACCCGGATTCTAATCCCGCCATGACAGATGATAGAATTTCAATTCAAGTAAAAATCTGGAATAAGCAATAATGATGACCCCATTGCTAATTGTTGGAAAAATCCAACTGGTTCACTAATGCCCTTTATGGAAGGAAACTTATCTGGTCTGGCCTACCTGCAACTCCAGACCGACAGCAATGTGGTGGACTCTTGAACTAATATTTAAAACTGCAATAAATGCTGACTTAGCCAATGACACCCTCATCCCATGAACGAATAAAAAAAAGAATTGCATGTTTAAGGTGGTCATACTGCAGGTTTAGTGCATACAGGCAGAAAGAGAATGAGACAGGCAGGCTGTTCAGGGTATCCTCTGTATCAATAACATAGGTAGGCAAACGGATGCGATCATAAAAACAGCTTTTAGGGAGTTAGGAAGGAAATTAAAAACGAGGGCATCAATTTGGGGCCTAAACAAGCTACCTGAGTTCCATCTCAACTGACAAATATCGTTCCAGGGAAAATTATTTGTGCTAGGGAACTAGATCTTTCCCAAGATGGTGCCGGAGTGTGGCAGCTCGTTGGCAGTTGTCTACAGCAGTCTTATTCTTATATATCTTATAAACATCCTGCTCTTTTAAAACTCAATTCTAAATCTGTCAAAATTACTAACAATGTTCTTTTAAATACACTGCCAAAGGATCCTCTGATCAATAAGTCCCAATTACTGATGGTGAAACTTCTCAACCCGAGGCTTGACCAGCGTGGGAATATAGACCTGACCTGACATAGAGGAAGTCTGACCAGATTGACCACAAGACTCCGTGGAACACTCAAGGCTGGTGCCCAGGACCCCATCACGAACGCCCTCTTACCTTTCTGGTTCTGGAACTGCAAGCCCAGAGGTCTTCCAACCTCTCACAGGTCCGATCTCATGGAAACCCAGAACCAAGGCCTGACCCCATAATGACCCAACATTGAGGCTACCTGTCCAGATTGGCCACAAGGCTTCCTGAAATACTCAAGGCTGTGACAAGTGCTGAGGACACCATCAGACTACCTGGAGCAGATTTCCCTCAAAGATGCCAGTGATGGACCAGTCTGACCACAAGATTCCCCAGAGTGTTTCAAGGTCGTGACTAATGTCCAGAACCCTATCGGGTGCTCCCATTCATACTCGGAGCAGCTGATTTCACTCATTGACATTTGGGATCGATGAGATCCAGCCATCTTACCCAAGAAAGATGGAAAATGTGTTGGGACTTAAAGTGAGACAAACTCTGAGGTTTCAAACTCCCCTTCCCAGCATACACCTGGCAAACGTTCAAGCCATAGAAAACAAGATAGATGACTTAAAGCTCGACTCACTTTACAAGGAGAATTGAGGGGCTGCTGTGTGGTCTGTTTCAGAGAGACAAAGCTCACCCCCTGCTACACCTGACTGTGCCTTACAATTTGACAGCTTCTCAATTCACTGAATGGACTGCTTGGTGTCCTTCTGCAAGGCAAGCGGCATTTGGGTCTGTCTCCTAATCAACACCTCCTGGTGCTCAGAAGTGGTGACTTTGGCAAATTATCACCCTCTGGACCCAGAACAACTAACAATGAAAAATCCATCCATACGACCTGTCATGTAAGTTCACCTCTGCTATCCTCACAGCAGTCTGTGTTTCACCCCATTATACAACACGATAGCCAGTGTTGAAACAGAATAGCTCAAAGCCTTGTTTATCATAGCTGGTGACTTCAACCAAGCCAAAATACAACCCAGATGTCTCCTGGTCCATCAGAGGTCCAAGCATCCTTAACCATTACTACACAACCAAAGATGCCTACCCATCCATTCCCCGTCTCCATCCTGAGTATCAGACGACAATGCTCCTCTGCTGGACTTACAAGCAGAAACTAAAACATGAGGACCCAGTACAGAAAGTAGTGCAGTGTTGCTCTTAGGAAACAGAAGGCCTTTCATGGGACTGGTCCATAATAAAGAGCTCAACAGCCAACCTAAACAAATGTGTCACTACTCTTACAGACTTCATCAGTGTGTAGATGACTGTGTGCCAATGAACTTAATCCAAATGCTCCCCAACCGAAAACCATGGATGAACCTGGAGATCCACTCTCCATTGAATTCCAGTCTGAGACATTCAATTTGGATGACCTTGATCAAGTCAGGAAATCCAGATACGACCTTTCAAGGCCATCAGAGATGCCAAGAGGTGAAACCAAATTAAGTTTGAGACCCAGACTAACTACATGGACATATTGTAGTTTGAGACAAAACTTACATGACATAACGGAAAATTGAACTGTCTCACAGGCAATAATACATCCCTACTCTATCCTCTCAGTGCATTCTACGCTCACTTGGAACAGAAGGACAGTGAAACAAAGTCACCTGCCCTAACAGCCTCGAACACACTTGTACCCTTGGTCACTGCCACAGGCATTAGATCGGTCTTAAGGGTGAGTGCATGGAAAACAACTGGTCTGGTTAGAGACCCCAGTCATGCACTCAAATCCTGTATGGACCAGCTGATGGCAATATTCGCAGACATTTGGGTGGCACAATGGCACAGTGGTTAGCACTGCCCCCTTACAGCGCCAGAGACCCGGGTTCAATTCTCGACTGAGGCGACTCTCTGTGTGGAGTTTGCACATTCTGCCCGTGTCTGCGTGGGTTTCCTCCGGATGCTCCGGTTTCCTCCCACAGTCCAAAAATGTGCACGTTAGGTGAATTGGCCATGCTAAATTGCTCGTAGTGTTAGGTAAAGGAGTACGGGTCTGGGTGGTATACGCTTCGGCGGGTCGGTGTGGACTTGTTGGGCCGAAGGGCCTGTAGGGGCGGCACGGTGGCACAGTGGTTAGCACTGCTGCCTCACAGCACCAGAGATGAAACTTTATTGCTGGAAGGTTGCGCTTCAGCGGGTCAGTGTGGACTTGTTGGGCCGAAGGGCCTGTTTCCACACTGTAAGTAATCTAATCTAATCTAATCTAATCTAAACATCTTTAATGTCTCCTTACTGTTACCTGTTTCAAAAAGACCACCATTAACAGAGTACCAAAGAGAATTCATGCAAAGTGACTCATTACTGCCTGGTGGCTCTGACATCTACACTTATGAAGTGCTTTAAGAGGTTGGTCATGGTTCACAATTCCAACCTCCCAGATTGCCATGATCTCTTGCAATTCACCTTGCAAAAGGACCATGAGTGATGGCACCACCTTAGTCCTACACTCATCCCTGGAATGTCTGGACAACAAGGATACCATGTCAGACTTCTACTTATTAACTGCAGCACTATCTTTAACACAATAATTGCAAACATCTTTGATATCTAGGTCTCTGCTCCCCAATAACTAGATTTTCAACTCCCTGTCAACGGACTGCAGTCAGGAAGGATATGCAATAACACTTCATCCATGATAATCCTCAACACTGCAAAGCTGAGTAATCAGCCCCTACTATACTCCTTATACACATGTCCTTGTGGCCAAATTCCACATCAACTCCATTTACAAATTTTCTGATTCCACCACCTTTGTAGAATGGAGCTCAAACAACAATGAGATGGAATACAGGTAGGAGATACAGGGCTTAATGGCATGGTGTAAAGACATCAATCTCTCAATCAACATGAGCAAAACAAAGGAGATAGTCACTGCCGTCAGTAAGCTGACTGGAGGGCATGCCACTGTCTTCATCAATGGTGCTGAGGAGGCAATGCTTCAGACTGTTAAGTTCCTGGGAGAGATGAACACTAACAAACTGCCCTGATCCATCCACATTGACACTACAGTCAAGGAAGCATAACACCACCTCTACATTCTCAGGAGGTTAAGGAATGCAGCACATCCATAAAGATTCTTATCAAGTTTTGCAGATACATCACAGAAAACGTTCTATCTGGACACATCACAGTATGGCAACTGCTCTTTCCAAAAGCAAGAAATTACAGAGGCTGAACACAGAGGCAAACTAGCCTCCCATCCATTGACTGTGTCTATAATTCCTGCTACAAAGGAAAGCAACCAACATAATCAAAAGACTTCTCCCACCCTGATTATACCCTCTTTCACCACCTTTCGTTGGTCAAAAGATATAGAAGTTTGATTTGAGAAAAAAGTTTCTTCTCTGTTATTCTTAGACTTCTGAATGGACCTCTTAAATGTAGCTATATAGAACAAAGAACATTACAGTGCAGTACAGGTCCTTCGGCTCTCAATGTTGAGCCACCTGTGAAATTAATCTGATGCCCATCTAACCTACACCATTCCATTATTATCCTTATGTATGTCCAATGACCATTTAATTGCCCATTGCAGGTAGGCCGTTCCACGCCCCTCCTACTCGGAGTAAAGAAACGACCCATGATATGTGTTCTAAAATTATCACCCCTTAATTTAAAGCCACGTCCCCTAGTATTAGCCTTCATCATCTGAGGAAAAAGGCTCTCACTGTCCACCCTATCTAACGCTCTGATTATCTTATTCTTCTCAATTAAGTCACCTTTCAACCTTCTCCTCTCTAATAAAAACAGCCTCAGTTCCCTCAGCCTTTCCTCATAAGACCTTCCTTCCATACCAGGTAAGATTCTAGTAAATCTCCCCTGAACCCTTTCCAAACCTTCTGCACATCCTCCCTATAATGCAGTGACCAGAACTGCACGCAATATTCCAGAAGCGGCCTTACCAGTGTCTTGTACAGCTGAAGCATGACCTCGTGGCTCCAAAACTCAATCCCCTACCAATAAATGCCAACACACCACATGCCTTCTTAACAACCCTACCAACCTGGGTGGCAACTTTCAGGGATTCATGCACCTGGACACACATTTCTCTGTTCATCTACACTGCCAAGAATTTTACAATTAGCCCAGTACTCTGCATTCTGTGACTTCTTGCTAAGTGAACTACCTGACACGTGTTCGCATTAAACTCCATTTCCCACTTCTCAGCTCAGCTCTGCATTTTATCTATGTCCCTCTGTAATTTCCACAACTCCACCTACCTTAGTGTCATCTGCAAATTTACTAAATTATCCTTCTACGCCCACCTCCAGATCATTTATAAACATGACAGACATCAGTGGCCTCAAAACAGATCCTTGCAGTACACTAGTAACTGAACTCCATGATAAACATTTCCCATCAACCACCACTCTCTGCCTTCTTTCAGCTGGCCAACTTCTGATCCAAACCATGAAATCACCTCAATCCCAAAACTCTGTATTTTGTGCCTTCTCTATGTGCCTCCAACAGCTGCAACAGTATCTCCACTGTTCTGCTATCTTGACGGACAGTAAAATCTACTTGTAAAACATGCAATACAGCACTTTTCACTATAACTCGGTACATGTGACAGCAATAAATCAAACCAAATTGAAGGAATTAGCTTGATTTTGCTGGGAGCCAGGAATCTGAAGGGTAGCACAAAATGAAATGAAGTGAAGTGAAGTGGGTAACAGGAAGTAGAAAAATGGCACAAAGTCCAAGTAGACTGAATCCAGTATAGGGCAGGTCCCAGGACTCTTCATTTGTTCGATGAGTTGCCTAATTCTAGATTTCCACACAGGGGAAACGTCCTCTGCCTGGTATGGAGGGAAGGTCTTATGAGGAAAGGCTGAGGGACTCGAGGCTTTTATCGTTAGTGAGAAGTTTAAGAGGTGACTTAATTGAGACATATAAGATAATCAGAGGGTTAGGTAGGGTGGATGGTGAGAGCCTTTTTCCTTGGATGGTGATGGATAGTGTGAGGGGACATAGCTTTAAATTGAGGGGTGATAGATATAGGACAGATGTCAGAGGTAGGTTCTTGGTGGGGAATGCACTGCCTGCAACAGTAGTAGACTCACCAATTTTAAGGGCAGTTAAATGGACATTGGATAAACATATGGACGAGAATGGAATAGTGTAGGTTTCAGATTGATTTATTTCACAGGGCGGTGCAATATCGAGGGCCAAGGGCCTGTACTGTGCAGTTAGGTTCTATGTTCTATAATAACTCAGGACAATGAGCTCGCTATCACGGATCAGAGAGCAGGGTAATCTGGGGCAGTGAGCTCAATATTGCAGGAGAGAGAGCAGGATGACCTGAGACAGTGAGACTAAGAAGCCTGGATAATGATCTCATTAAACCTTCCCTAATCTCCTGAGACCATCCTCCACAACCCATGCCAAGCTCACTGAGATTGTCCTGATGTCAAATAAAGAGAGAGAACAGGAAAGCCCCCTTTTAGCTCTTTGAGTTTGAATAGCTGATTGTTTTAAATGTTGCTAGGTACGTTTGTAGTTTTGTTTGTGAAACAGTGGTGTTAGCCCAGGACAGTGAAGGTTCTGAGAGTGGTTGATCAGACATATGAACTAATGGCATCTCCTCAAAGAGTCAATTGCATTGGTGTTCGGGAGCAGGAGGAGCCCCTTGAGATCAGAGCTGATTGTAAAATTAACTCCATCTGCTCAACATCGTCATAGTGCCCTGCTATCTTCGGTCACTCTCCTTATTTATACAACCCAGTAATCACTCCAAACCTGATGTTAAGCTGACAGTTCGATAATTCCCTAGACTTCCTCTGTCACCTTACTGCAATCAGAGAGCAATTTTATAACATGCCATTCTGGAGGGACAGTTCCTGCTCAGGGCAGTTTAATGTGCTCATTTTAAGTGCTTTTAACTCTGGGATGGAAACCATGTGGTCATCCCTCATTTGTGCCATTATTTCTACTTTCCTTATTTTGGTGATTCAATATTTTGTTTCTTTGGGGGTGAATGGAATTTTGGTTTCTTTTTCTCTTGTAAGTACTGCTGTAAAGTAATTACTGAACATATCTGTCATGATACTTTGAAAGATCAGCATTAACACCATTCCTCAAACAGATATAAAAAGGTGTTTCTATCGATTTTGATTTCCATTGCAAGGTCCTTCTCACATTCCTTTATCTAACACTTACCATAGATTTTGTCTCCTTTCTGTCTTCTCTCCCGGCTATCAGAACAATGTACTATTCTTTGTAATTTTTCTTTTAGCTTATGTTGCTTCTAATTCTTTAGCTGTATGTGGCTGCAGTTTCTTTAGAAAATAGAGCTCTTATCCTTCAGGGACATTAACTGGTGGGTTTTGTATCACATTCCAGTACTTTTTAAAAAAACTTTCCTTTGACATTTTATGCAACTGGACTGCACAGGAGACAAATAAGACACAGTCTTTGCTTCATCTTATTAGAAAGCAACTTTACCTCAATATAAAAGGAGCAGCCATTTTGAGTTTGCCCCTCTCAAACTCTACGCTGAATTTGATCATATTATAATAGGTGCTTAATGAGCATTCATGCACCATTATAGAATCATGGAAGTTGACAGTACAGAGGAAGGCTATTCAGCCCATTGTCTCTATACCTGCTCCTGGAAGAGCTACCCAGCTAGTCCTATTCTCTAGCCCTATCTCCATAGCCCTCTAACTTCATCCCTTTCAAATATATATCTTTTGAAACCTCCTATCGAATCTGCCTCCACCATTCTTCCAGGCAGCACATACCAAACTCTAATGATCCTAAGTTAAGAAGTTTCTCCTCATCTCACTCCTAGCTCTCCTGCTGACAATCTTGAAATTGTGACCCCTACTTACTGACATGCCTACTTGTGGAAACTGAATACTGTATCCTTCTGTTACCCTGTCAAAATTGTTCATAATTTTGAACATCTTAATCAAGCCACCTCTTAACCTTTTCTGCTCCAAAGGCTTACAACAGATCACAAATTTTCAAGATGTTACGAAGAATGAGATGACTTATAAAATTCAGGTGTTTGTTCCACCTGAACCAGGGTGGTTACATGGTGGTTACAAAAGTTATTGAAGAAGTGTTTTTTTAACAAATGGCTGATCACTTTAAAAACAGGTTGGAACTATCACCAGGTAATGAAACAGCATGTTAGAGTAGCATTTTCATACAGAGGACTTTTGCAGCAAGAAAATGTTTACCAGAGGGGGACACCAAGACAGGGGCTGTGTGAAACCATGAATATCAAAGTTAAAAATCACACAACACCAGGTTATAGTCCAACAGGTTTAATTGGAAGCACTAGCTTTCGGAGCGACGCTCCTTCATCAGGTGATTGTGGAGGGCTCGATGGTAACACAGAATTTATAGCAAAAATTTGCAGTGTGATGTAACTGAAATTATACATTGAAAAATTGATTGTCTGTTAAGCCTTTCAGCTGTTAGAATACAGTGATAGTTTCACTTCTTTCATGTGTAAATCACAAAACCCTTTTTTTAAAAAGTTGCATTCTCGGGTTAGCTGTTAACAATGGTGATGGCTAGGCAAAATGTTGAAGGTGTTAGCCCCCTGTGTTCTCTGTCTATGACCTGATGTTTAGATTGATTCCAATTTAAAAACGTGAGATAACAGAGTTTTACTTAAATTCATGCAGTTTTTGAGCTCAGAGTTCTACATGAATGTATGCACCTTCAACATATTGTCTAGCTATCACCATTGTTAATAGCTAACCCGAGAATGCAACTTTTAAAAAAAGGGTTTTGTGATTTACACATGAAAGAAGTGAAGCTATCACTGTATTCTAACAGCTGAAAGGCTTAACAGACAATCAATTCTTCAATGTATAATTTCAGTTACATCACACTGCAAATTTTTGCTATAAATTCTGTGTTAGATCGAGCCCTCCACAATCACCTGATGAAGGAGCGTCGCTCCGAAAGCTAGTGCTTCCAATTAAACCTGTTGGACTATAACCTGGTGTTGTGTGATTTTTAGCTTTGTACACCCCAGTCCAACACCGGCATCTCCAAATCATGAATATCAAGAGAGACAAATAGAGTCATACAGGCATAGAGTCGTACAGGCATAGAGTCGTAGAGATGTACAGTAAGGAAACAGACCCTTCGGTCCAAATCACAATCCAAGGATTCGAACAATATTCCAGCAAAACCTTAAACTGAGGGCCTGTCCCATCCTCAGGTGGAGAGAAAAAAAAGCCTACGGCACAATATCAACAAATAGCAAGGAAGATCCATCTACCTCGTGACTCTGGTGATCTTTATAACCCACATCAATAAAAAGACTAAGACCGACTTTAAATCTTACCGAGTTTTGTGAATCAGTTGGGATCTAATCAGTTCCCTGAAAAAGCTCCCTTTTGCTTGGAGTACAGACTAACTGGATTAGCATTTGAAAAATAAGATTAAAAAAACAGCAGGGAAGGGGGCTACAGAGCTGCCAACTGTGAAACAGATGGAACCACAATACAGCAAAGGACTGATGGATGTGCAGGGTTATCTCGTCTAAAACAGCAACAAATAAATTCTGTCAAACAAGAAAACTGCCCAGCAAACATCAATAACACAAACTGAAACAGCTAGAGCTGAAGGCAGTAGTACCACTGGATCACAAAGAGAGAGGAGCGCTCTCAAGAGTGTACAGGAGGGAGTATAGGAGGTGAGCTTCAAATCCCTGGGCTGGTTGTCATTTCCTTCTATGTCTGTCTCTCTCATTGTTATAAACTCTCAGTGCACCTGACATCAAACAGCTTCATCTCCTCCTTATTCTGATGTCATCCACAACAATTGCACAATGAGACTTTGAGAGAAAATAAAGGTCAGTCTTTATTGACCATTATCTCCTGGTTGAATAAATTGTCTCTTGTTTCGTTTTGATCGCAACAAAACTCAAATAGTTGCCATCACTCATCAAGTGGACCCAGCTCCACTCTGTGTAATCTCAGGCACCCCAAGCTGCTTACCTTCGGCCCCCTCTTGCGAGTGATCGTCTGTCCCAGTCTGCTGAGGAAGGAGATCGGCGACTTGGTAGCACTCACAATGTTTGACTTATCATGAAAACTGAGTAGATATTCTGTGAAGATGAAAAGCCCAGAAATAAATTGAACAGTGTACTGATGCAAAGGCTAGTGATTGCAGATACTGAACAGACAAAATCTCCGACAGTACATCACAACCATTATTGCACAGTAAGTAACATTATGACGGAATATTTTCTCATTCACAACTCCCTGTCATAACAAAGAGTGCATAGATACTAACAGAAGATGTTAATAAAATCTCTGCTTTCTGTTGTCAGCCGATTTTTTATCCAGTAATTTGCATCCTTTTCATGAAATGGGTTTCAAAGTCTATTATAGGGGTCTTCATCAAATTGTTTTTGGATGGTTACATAGAAAACATCAGCTTCCTTCATTAAAGCATAACGTTTTGCCTTTCATAAATTCAGCTTGTCTTTCATTTATTCACTTATTTTACTATTTTACAATTAAGTTTATTGTTTATAAACCAGACACAGATGAATTGATATTATTGTAATTTATGATACATTCTGATGGAAAGTGACCCTGTCCCCAGCTGCCAACACTCACTGAGACTGTACACACCAGTGTACACTGACTCTGTCCCCAGCTGCTAGCGCTCACTGAGACTGTACACACCAGTGTACACTGACTCTATCCCCAGCTGCTAGCGCTCACTGAGACTGTACACACCAGTGTACACTGACCCTGTCCCCAGCTGCTAGCGCTCACTGAGACTGTACATACCAGTGTACACTGGCCCTGTCCCCAGCTGCTAGTGCTCACTGAGACTGTACACACCAGTATACACTGACCCTGCCCCCAGCTGCCAGTTCGCACTGAGACTAAACTCTGCAGTGGGGAGGTGCTGGCCTATTGGTATACTTATTAGACTATTAATATAGAAACCTAGCTAATGCTCTTGGGATACAGGTTCAAATCCCACCAAGGCAACAGGTGGAATTTGAATTCAATGAAAAGATAACATCTGGTATGAAGAAGCGACTGATGAGTATGAAGCCATTGTCATAGAGTCATAGAGATGTACAGCATGGAAACAGACCCTTCAGTCCAACCCATCCATGCCGACCAGATATCGCAACCCAATCTAGTCCCACCTGCCAGCACCCGGCCCATTTCCCTCCAAACTCTTCCTATTCATGTACCCATCCAAATGCCTCTTAAATGTTGCTATTGTACAAGCCTCCTCCACATCCTCTGGCAGCTCATTCCAATCACGTACCTTCTGCGTGAAAAAGTTGCCCCTTAGGTCTCTTTTATATCTTTCCCCTCTCACCATAAACTTATGCCCTCTAGTTCTGGACTCCCCAACCCCAGGGAAAAGACTTTGTTTATTCATCCTATCCATGCCCCTCATAATTTTATAAACCTCTATCAGGTCACCTCTCAGCCTCCGACACTCCAGGGAAAACAGCCCCAGCCTGTTCAGCCGTTCCCTGTAGCTCAGATCCTCCAACCCTGGCAACATCCTTGTAAATCTTTTCTGAACCCTTTCAAGTTTCACAACATCTTTCCGATTGGAAGGAGACCAGAATTGAACAGCCGCAATATGACCTCCCAACTCCTGTACTCAATACTCTGACCAATAAAGGAAAACATACCAAACGCTGCCCTCACTATCCTATCTACCTGCGACCCCACTTTCAAGGAGCTATGAACCTGCACTCCAAGGTCTCTTTGTTCAGCAACACTCCCTAGGACCTTACCATTAAGTGTATAAGTCCTGCTAAGATTTGCTTTCCCAAAATGCAGCACCTCGCGTTT
>NC_057735.1:52586262-52587550 GCF_004010195.1 Chiloscyllium plagiosum
AAGACATCCAGCACATCCTCCTCTGTAATCTGGACATTTTGCAAGATGTCACCATCTATTTCCCTACAGTCTATATCTTCCATGTCCTTTTCCACAGTAAATACTGATGCAAAATATTCATTTAGTATCTCCCCCATTTTCTGCGGCTCCACACAAAGGCTGCTTTGCTGATCTTTGAGGGGCCCTAATCTCTCCCTAGTTACCCTTTTGTTAATTTCAGAGAAACCCATCTGGCTCACTAATGTCTTGTAGAGACATAAATTACAATGGATCATATTAGTGCTATAACCAGTGGAGTAGTAGGAGAAGTTGGAGACACTGCACTCCTCCAATCTCAGAGGTGGCAACAGTCCCAGGGAAAGTGGGTGATTGACCGGCACGTGAACAGTCATTGAAACAGTCCGTGACCCAGAGCTCTTGAAGGCATTCAAAATGAAGTTTCTTTATTGTTTTTGAAGTTTAAAGGATTTTGATTAGTCTACTTGTCGCTAATATTGAGGACAGGGGAGAAATTGCTCAGAAATTCCTGAAGTCCTTCTCGCAAAATTGTTTGATGTATGATCATCATTTGTCAATTCCCCATATTTGCTTCATGTTATTTTTGGGACAATAGAATATGAGTCATATCTAACTCTACACAGTCTAAAGCTTATTTGTCAATAAACTTTGCATGTTTGAATGAGTACTATTTGCAACAAATCAGTTATACATCACTGACTAACTGACTAAGGGGGGCATGGTGGATCAGTGGTTAGCACTGCTGCCTCACAGCACCAGGGTCCCAGGTTCAATTCCAGCCTTGGCCAACTGACTGTGTGGAGTTTGCACGTTCTCCCCGTGTCTGCGTGGGTTTCCTCCGGGTGCTCCAGTTTCCTCCCACAATCCAAAGATATGCAGGTCAGGTGAATTGGCCATGCTAAATTCCCCATAGTTATAGAACATAGAAGAATACAGCGCACTACAGGCCCTTCGGCCCTCGATGTTGCGCCGATCCAAGCCCACCTAACCTACACTAGCCCACTATCCTCAATATGCCTATCCAATTCCCCTTTTAAATGCCCATAAAGAGGGAGAGTCCACCACTGCTACTGGCAGGGCATTCCATGAACTCACGACTCGCTGAGTAAAGAATCTACCCCTAACATCTGTCCTATACCTACCATCCCTTAGTTTAAAGCTATGCCCCCTTGTAATAGCTAACTCCATACGTGGAAAAAGGTTCTCATGGTCAACCCTATCCAAACCCCTAATCATCTTGTACACCTCTACCAAGTCACCCCTAAACCTT
>NC_057735.1:52591411-52599035 GCF_004010195.1 Chiloscyllium plagiosum
ATTGGGTCCAGGTCGATGTGCTTATTGATTGAATCTGTGGATGAGTGCCAAGCCTCTAGGAATTCCCTGGCTGTTCTCTCTTTGGCTAGGCCTATAATAGTAGTGTTGTCCCAGTCGAACTCATGTTGCTTGTCCTCTTTTAAAGATCTGTGGCTACTAATGATAGTATCCAGTGCTCACTGAGACCAAACATTGCTGGGTTTATTAGATTAGATTGTGGAAACTTACAATGTGGAAACAGGCCCTTTGGCCCAACAAGTCCACACCGACCCGCCAAAGCGCAACCCACCCATACCCCTACATTTACCCCTTACCTAACACTACGGGCAGTTTAGCATGACCAATTCACCTGACCTGCACATCTTTGGACTGTGGGAGGAAACCGGAGCACCCGGAGGAAACCCACGCAGACACGGGGAGAATGTGCGGAGTTTGCACAGACAGTCGCCTGAGGCGGGAATTGAACCCGGGTCTCTGGCGCTGTGAGGCAGCAGTGCTAACCACTGTGCCACCGTGCCGTACACTGACCCCGTCTCCAGCTGCCAGTGCTCACTGGGTCTAAACACTGCCGGGTACAGTGACCCCGTCTCCAGCTGCCAGTGCTCACTGGGTCTAAACACTGCCAGGTACAGTGACCCCATCTCCAGCTGCCATTGCTCACTGAGACTAAACACTGCCGGGTACAGTGACCCCATCTCCAGCTACCAGTGCTCACTGGGTCTAAACACTGCCGGGTACAGTGACCCCATCTCCAGCTACCAGTGCTCACTGGGTCTAAACACTGCTGGGTACAGTGACCCCATCTCCAGCTACCAGTGCTCACTGGGTCTAAACACTGCCGGGTACAGTGACCCCGCCTCCAGCTGCCAGTGCTCACTGGGTCTAAACACTGCCGGGTACAGTGACCCCCCATCCAGCTGCCAGTGCTCACTGGGTCTAAACACTGCCAGGTACAGTGACCCTGTCTCCAGCTGCCAGTGCTCACTGGCTCTAAACACTGCCAGGTCCAGTGGCCCCATCTCCAGCTGCCATTGCTCACTGAGACTAAACACTGCTGGGTACAGTGACCTCATCTCCAGCTGCCAGTGCTCACTGGGTCTAAACACTGCTGGGTACAGTGACCCCATCTCCAGCTACCAGTGCTCACTGGCTCTAAACACTGCCGGGTACAGTGACCCCATCTCCAGCTGCCAGTGCTCACTGAGACTAAACGCTGCCGGGTACAGTGACCCCATCTACAGCTGCCAGTGCTCACTGGGTCTAAACACTGCAGTCGGGAGGTGATGGCCTAGTGGCATAATCATTAGACTATTAATACAGAAACCTACTAATGGTCTTGGGACACAGGTTCAAATCCCACCAAGGCAGCTGGTGGAATTTGAATTCAATGAAAAGATAACATCTGGCATTAAGAAGTGACTGAGGAGCACGAAACCATTATCGATTTCAGGAAAACCCATCTGGCTCATTAATGTCTTGCAGAGAAGGAAATCTGTAACCTCACCTGGTCTGGCCTACATGTGAATCCCCACCCACAGCCATGTGGTCACCTGTTAACTGTCCTCTGAAGTGGCCTAGCGAGCCACTCAGTTCTATCAATTAGTACAAGGTCTAAAAGAAGTGAAACCAGACAGACCACCTTGCATTGAACTCGGCACTGGAAATGACAATAGCAGAAACATCTCTGTTGACCTTGCAAAGACTTCCTCACTAATATCCGGGCCTAGAGCCAAACTTTGAAGTCTGTCTCACAGACAAGTCAAGCAACAGCCTGACATACACTCAGAGAATCATTCCCTACAGGCAATGCCGCAGACACCACCATCACCATCCCTGGATGTGTCCTTTTTTTTGTGTATGAGTGGAACTTCTATTTATCGGAACAGCATACCATTAGAATCTTGTTTTGTTTGGCAATAGTTAATAGTTAGAAGGGATTTACTCAGTTTGTTAATAGATTACTTAATTTGTTCACTGAAAGAGTTAGATAAATCAATTGTTACTTGTTGATTTTAAAGCCAGTGTCAGAGATGTATTTTATGTAACCACCAGAAGCTGCTGAACGCAGGTTACACCACTTTTCACACTCCTTTTACAGACTATAGGGTGAGGTGCTCCTCTCTGGGTATTTCGGTTTTAGTTCTTGTGGGGGGGGGGTGCGGCGGGTCAACCCCCTCTTTATAACAGATTGGGGTCTTGAGTCCAGGATTTGGGCAGATCGGGTCTGGAATCTGGACATACCTGAAGGGATCTGGACAGATTTGAACAGATTTAGGGTATTAAAGGTCCCATAAGATATAAACAGACTTGGGGACTAGAGTCCTAGATCTTTAAAAGAAACTGTGACTAGTGGAGTGCCTCAGGGGTCGGTGCTGGGCCCACTACTGCTTCTTGCCCAAATCAATGATTTGGGTGAGAATGTACAAGGCATGATCAGTAAGTTTGCAGATGACACTAAAATAGGCGCTAATGTGGACAGTGAGGAAGGTTATCAGAAATTGCAGCAGGAACTTGATCAGCTGAGGAAGTGGGCTGAGAAATGGTAAATAGAGTTGAATATAGATAAGTGTGAGGTCTTGCATTTTGGAAAGTCAAATCAAAGTAGGAGTTTTGTGGTGAACGTTAGGGCTGAAGGAGTGTAGTGGAACAGAAGGACCTTGGAGTTCAGGTGCATGGTTCTCTGAAAGGGGAGTCACACGTAGACAGAGCAGTGAAGGAGGCTTTTGGCACACTGGCCTTCATCAGTCAGGGCATTGAGTATAGAAGTTGGGAAGTTATATAGCAGTTGTACAGGATGGTTGGTGAGAAACTGTAGTAGGACTTTGATCAGCTGGGGAAGTGGGCTAAGAAATGGCAAATGGCGTTTAATATAGGTAAGAGTGAGGTCTTGCATTTTGGAAAGTCAAATCAAAGCAGGAGTTTGACGGTGAATGGTAGGGCCTTACGGAGTGTAGTGCAACAGAGGGACCTTCAGGTTCATGGTTCTCTGAAAGTAGGGTCCCAGGTAGACAGGGCAGTGAAGGAGGCTTTCGGCACACTGGCCTTCATCAGTCAGGGCACTGAGTATAGAAGTTGGGAAGTTATGTTGCAGTTATACAGGACACTGGTGAGGCCCCACTTGGAGTATTGTGTTCAGTTTTGGTCACCTTATTATAGGCAGTATGTTACTAAACTGGAAAGAGTGCAGAAGAAATTTACAAGATGTTGCCAGGACTCTCAGGTCTGAGTTATAGGGAGAGGTTGGACAAGCTAGGGCTTTTTTTTTAAAAAGAGTGTAGGAGACTGAGGGGGGATCTTATAGAAATGGATAAAATCATGAGAGGCATGGATAGGATTGATGAATCGTGGACGAGAAGGCATCAGTTTAAGGTTAGAGGGCAGGGATAAAAGGGAACCTGAGAGGCAACTCCTTTTACACAGAGGACAGTACATATATGGAATGAGTTGTCAACGGAAGTGGTTGAGGTGGATACATTAACTACATTTAAATGGCATATTTGGATAAATACACGGATAGGAAAGGCTTAGACAAATATCGGGCATGTGCAGTGAAAGCGTAGATCGACATTTTAGTCAACATGAACCAGTTTAGGCCAGAGGGCCTCTCTCCATGCTGTCGGACTCTATGACCCCGACCAGGCCTTTGGCTCTAGTGGTTCGGTCATCATCACTGTAAACTTTTGCAATAAATTCTGGGCCTTACAGTTGCACACCCCACAACCAGTGCTCCGAAAGCTAGTGCTTCCAATTAAACCTCCTGGATTATAACCTGGTGTTGTGTGATTTTTAACTTTGGACATTAAACAGTTTACATCAAGTGCATACCAATCAAGTGGGCGGCACGGTGGCACAGTGGTTAGCACTATTGCCGCACAGCGCCAGAGACCCGGGTTCAATTTCCGCCTCAGGCGACTCTCTGTGTGGAGTTTGCACATTCTCCCCGTGTCTGCGTGGGTTTCCTCCGGGTGCTCCGGTTTCCTCCCACAGTCCAAAGACGTGCAGGTCAGGTGAATTGCCCATGCTAAATTGCCTGTAGTGTTAGGTGAAGGGGTAAATGTAGGGGAAGTGACAGTCTTAGGGCACAACGTTGGATACACATAGGAACACGAAGATGAAGGCCATTGAGGAATTCCCAAGACAATCTTTGAAGAAGGAAGTGCTATGATTTTTGGAACTGAGTGGAGTGAACTGAGTAAAGTCAGAGAGTCACAGCATGGAAACAGTCCAACTCGTCCATGCCGACCAGATATCCCAACCCAATCTAGTTCCATTTGCCAGCACATGGCCCAAATTCCTCTAAACCCTTCCTATTCATATACTCATCCAAACGCCTTTTAAAAGTTGTAATTGTACCAGCCTCCACCACTTCCTCTGGCAGCTCCTTCCATACACGTACCACCCTCTGCGTGAAAAGGTTGCTCCTTAGGTCTCTTTTATATCTTTCCTCTCTCATCCTTAGTTCTGGACTCCCCCATCCCAGGGAAAAGACTTTGTTTAGTTATCCTATCCATGCCCTTCATGATTTTAAAAACCTCTATAAGGTCACCCCCTCAGCCTCCGACGCTCCAGGGTAAATGTAGGGGAATGGGTCTGGGTGGGTTACGTTTCGGCGGGTCGGCATGGACTTGTTGGGCCGAAGGGCCTGTTTCCACACTGTATGTAATCTAATCTAATCAAAAAAACTCGCCATTTAGATACAGAAAAGGCTCAAAGGTAGAAGACAGAGGGTGGTGGTGGAGGGTTGCTTTTCAGACTGGAGGCCTGTGACCAGTGGAGTGCCATAAAGATCATTTTTCATCATTTATATGTATGATTTGGATGTGACAACAAGAGGTATACTTAGTAAGTTTGCAGATGACACCGAAATTGGAGATGTAGTGGACAGGGAAGAAGGTTACTTCAGATTACAACAGGACCTTGATCAGATGGGCCAATGGGCTGAGAAGTGGCAGATGGAGTTTAATTCAGATAAATGCAAAATGCAGCATTGGGAAAGCAAATCTTAGCAGGACTTATACACTTAATGGTAAGGTCCTAGGGAGTGTTGCTGAACATGGAGACCTTGGAGTGCAGGTTCATAGCTCCTTGAAAGTGGAGTCGCAGGTAGATAGGATAGTGAAGAAGGCGTTTGGTATGCTTTCTTTTATTGGTCAGAGTATTGAGTACAGGAGTTGGGATGTCATGTTGTGGCTGTACAGGACATTGGTTAGGCCACTTTTAGAATATTACGTGCAGTTCTGGTCTCCTTCCTTCCTATCGGAAAGATGTTGTGAAACTTGAAAGGGTTCTGAAAAGATTGACAAGGATGTTGCCAGGGTTGGAGGATTTGAGCTAAAGGGAGAGGCTGAATAGGCTGGGGCTATTTTCCCTGGATCTCTGTGGCACACCACTGGTCACAGGCCTCCAGTCTGAAAAGCAGCCCTCCACCATCACTCTCTCCCTTCTACCTTTGAGCCAGTTCTGTATCCAAATGGCTAGTTCTCCCTGTATTCCGTGAGATCTAACCTTGTTAACCAGTCTCCCATGGGGAACCTTGTCAAATGCCTTACTGAGGTCCAAAGAAATCACACCAACCACTCTGCCCTCATCAATCCTCTGTACTTCTTCAAAAAACTCAATTAGTTCATGAGACATGATTTCCCATGCACAAAGCCATGCTGATTATCTCTAACCAGTTCTTGATTTTCGAAATTCATGTAAATCCTGTCCCTCAGGATTCCTTCCAACAACTTGCCCACCACTGACGTCAGGCTCACTGGTCTATAGTTCCCTGGCTTGTCCTGACCATCTTTCTTAAATAATGGCACCACGATAGCCAATCTCCAGTCTTTGGCACCTCACCTGTGACTATCGATGATACAAATATCTCAGCAATCACTTCTCTAGCTTTCCACAGAGTTCTAGGGTACACCTGATCAGGTCCTGGGGATTTATCTACCTTTATGCATTTCAAGACATCCAGCACTTCCTCCTCTGTAATATGGACATTTTTCAAG
Organism: Chiloscyllium plagiosum; assembly: GCF_004010195.1. Classification (NCBI taxonomy): domain Eukaryota; kingdom Metazoa; phylum Chordata; class Chondrichthyes; order Orectolobiformes; family Hemiscylliidae; genus Chiloscyllium; species Chiloscyllium plagiosum. The sequence continues at coordinate 52,597,408 of NC_057735.1, forward strand.
ATGTCAATCCTACTTTCCCACATTCTATATCTTCCATATCTTTCTCTACAGTAAACGCTAATTCAAAATCCTTATTTAGTACCTGTCCTACAGCTCCACACAAAGGCCGCCTTGCTGATCTTTGAGGGGCCCTATTCTCTCCCTAGTTACCCTTTTGTCCTTAATATATTTGTAAAGACCCGTTGGATTCTCCTTAATTCTATTTGCCAAAGCTCTCTCATGTCCCCTTTTTGCCCTCCTAATTTCCCTGTTAAGTACTTCCTACTTCCTTTATACTCTCCTAAGGATTCACTCGATTGGTCCTGTCTATCTCTTACATATGCTTCCTTCTATTTCTCATATAAACCCTCAATTTCTCTAGTCATCCAGCATTCCCTAGACCTACCAGCCTTCCCTTTCACCCTAGTTACTCTTTTGTCCTTAATATATTTGTAAAGACCCGTTGGATTCTCCTTAATTCTATTTGCCAAAGCTCTCTCATGTCCCCTTTTTGCCCTCCTGATTTCCCTCTTAAGTACTTCCTACTTCCTTTATACTCTCCTAAGGATTCACTCGATTGGTCCTGTCTATATCTTACATATGCTTCCTTCTATTTCTCATATAAACCCTCAATTTCCCTAGTCATCCAGCATTCCCTATACCTACCAGCCTTCCCTTTCACCCTGACAGGAATATACTCTGGACTCTCGTTATCTCATTTCTGAAAGTTTCCCTTTTTCCAGCTGTCCCTTTACCTCGGAACATCTTTCCCGAATCAGCTTTTGAAAGTTCTTGCCTAATACCATCAAAATTAGCCTTCCTTCAATTTAGAACTTCAACTTTTAGATCTGGTCTATCCTTTTCCATCATTATTTTAAAACTAATGGAATTATGGTCACTGGCCCCAAAGTGCTCCCCCACTGACACCTCAGTCACCTGCCCTGCCTTATTTCCCAAGAGTAGGTCAAGCTTTGCACCTTCTCTAGTAGGTACATCCACATACTGAATCAGAACTTAAGAAATTCCTCTCCATCTAAACCTTTAATACTATGGCAGCCCCAGTCTATGTTTGGAAAGTTAAAACCCCCGCCCCATAACCACCCTATCTCCTTATAAATGTTTTTCTTAATTTCTCTCTGATTATTACAGGGTCTATAATACAATCCCAATAAAGTGATCATCCTTTCTTATTTCTCAGTTCCACCCAAATCACTTCCCTGGATGTATTTCCAGGAATATCCTCCCTCAGCACAGCTGTAATGCTATCCCTTATTAAAAATGCCACTCCCCCCTCCTCTCTCTCCTGCCCCCCCACCCGCAACATTCTCTATCCTTCCTATAGCCTTTGTATCCTGGAACATTAATCTGTTAGCCCTGTCCATCTCTGGGCCATGTTTCTGTCATTGCTATGATTTCCCAGTCCAATGTTCCTAACCACGTCCTGGGTTCATCTCCCTTTCCTGTTCGGTCTCTTTCATTGAAGTAAATGTAGTTTAATTTATCAGTCCTCCCTTGTTCTCTGCTTTGTTCGTGCCTGCCCTCACTGTTTGACACTCGTCTTTTCTGAACTGTACCAGTTTCAGATTGATCTCTTTCCTCACTATATCCCTGGGTCCCACACCCCTCACCTTATTAATTTAAATCCTCCC
>NC_057735.1:52599524-52612026 GCF_004010195.1 Chiloscyllium plagiosum
AAGATTGCAGGTCAAGAGGGCGGTGCTGAATCCGGGGGTTGGGACTGAGATAAGATGGGGGGAGGGGAAATGAGGAAGCTGGAGAAATCTACATTGTAGTTGGAGGGTTCCTAGGCAGAAGATGAGGCACTCTTCCTCCAGGTGTGTGTGGCCAGGGTCTGACGATGGAAGAGGCCAAGGACCTGCATGTCCTTGGCGGAGTGCGAGGGGGAGTTTAAAGTGTTCAGCCACTGGGCGGTTGGGTTGGTTGGTGCGGGTGTCCCAGAGGTGTTCCCTGAAATGTTCCGCAAGTAGGCGGTCTGTCTACCCAATGTAGAGGAGACCACATTGGGTGCAGTGGATACAGTAAATGATGTGTGTGAAAGTGCAGGTGAATTTGCGACGGATATGGAAGGATCCATTGGGGCCTTGGAGGGAGGAGGTGTGGGCGCAAGTTTTGCACTTCTTGCGGTTGCAGGGGAAGGTGCCGGGAATGGAGGTTGGGTTGGTGGGGGGTGTGGACCTGATGAGGGTGTCGCGGAGGGAGTGGTCTCTCCAGAATGCTGATAGGGGTGGGGAGGGAAATATATCTCTGGTGGTGGGGTCTGTTTGGAGATGGCAGAAATGATGGAGGATAATATGATGTAGTTTAGTGGCACCGTTGACAGATTTGTTGAACAAGAACATGGAATTTCAGTGGACAGAACAATGCCAGGAGGCATTTGAGAATTTAAAAGCACCAGCTTTACTGTGCCACATATTTCAAAATCCTTCAAGGTCACCATCAACACAAATGATGTAGGTGTTGGAGCTGTGTTGTTCCAGGAAATGCTGGTGGAATTGAAAGGCCAATCTGTTATTTTTCACAATCCACCAGAAAGAATATGCAACCATTGAAAAAGAGTTAATGGGTTTGGTAATGGCCTCACGACATTTTAATGTTTATGTTGCAAACAATGCACCAGAGACGATTGTGTATACCGACCACAATTCTTTGATATTTCTAGAAAGGTTTAAGGACAAGAACAGCAGATTATTTCATTGGAGATGTTTACTTTTGATATGAAAATATTATCAAGGATGGTTTGTCACGGGTTTAAAAGGAAAATGTTTATATACCATGGAAACAGTAGTGTTCAATGTTATATATAAATAGAATTTGTATGAAATGTGTAACTTTAGAGTAATGAGCTATGGATCCAGTGACGTAATGGAATGAAGGTTTTAAAGAAGAAAACAAAAATGAAGCCATCTTTTCATAGTGGTGGTTCATTATTTTCTTAAGCAGAGTAGTGTTGCAAAGTTACTGTTTGTAAAATGCAAGGGTGAAAGCATTGCATGGTCCCTTTAAAAGATAATGTTTTGTCTGTGCTTAGAAATTTAAAGAAAATGGCTGCCTATGACCAGAAGCTTTAAAGTTTGCAGGAACTGAGAGCACCTGATTTGAAACGTTTTGTATCCAGAGGTCAAGCTGCAATTTTTATCAAGACAACAGGTTTTAAATTTAACCAATCAATTAAAATGGGGATCATAGCGACCAAAAACCTATTAAACTTAAATCTGATGGTTTTGACAACATAGGACCAATCCTATTGTAAGAAATTGATGTGTCATCAAGGGTGTAAAAGGGGTCAGTTGGACAGAGTCGCAGAGCTAACTAGGAGAAAGTGAGGTCTGCAGATGCTGGAGATCAGAATCCAGAGTGTGGTGCTGGAAAAGCACAGCGGGAATCGTGTTTCGGGCTGGAGCCCTTCGTCGGGAATCAGAGCTAACTGTCATTCGCCCGAGCTAAGAGTTCTCAGCTCTTGAGCCAGCAATTGGCTCACAGTCATCTGCCTATTAGAGAATGCACTAGCTAAAAAATAACAGTAACAACGATGGAAAAAAGATGATCGTGACAGAAGAATCGGAAAAGGCATTCTTGACAGAAGAAGGCATAGAACATTCCAGAAGACATAACCTGGCTGTAATGTTCGAGAGACTAATTTCTATTTTTGTATATGAGTGGGACCTTTTTTTGGAACAGCATTCCATTAGAATCTTGTTTATTCGGGAATAGTTAGTAGTTAAAAGGGTTTCATTTGGTTTGTTAATAGTTTAGTTATTTGTTCACTGTTAGAGTTTGATAAATCAATTGTTACTTGTTGATTTTAAAGTGAGTCTCAGGGATTTATTTTATTAAACCACTAGAAGTTGCTGAAAGCAGGTTACACCACTTTTCAGATTCTTATTCCAGATTATGGGGCAAGGTGTTTCGCTTGGGTGTTTTGGTTTTATTTCTCAGAAAGGATCAATCCCCACTTTAAAACACTCAGCAGCATCACTACTGATCGAGCTGGTCAGCTCCTAAAGAACACAGCTTCTGGACTGGGCCTGCAATGGCTGGTGAGGGAGCTAACAAGTGGGAAAAAACATGCTTAATTTCATCTTCACCAATCTGTTAGTGCTCACTGAGACAGAAAACTGCAGAATATACTGACACTGTCTTGAGGTGCCAGTGAGACTGAACATTGCAGAATACATTGACACTGTCTTTAGCCGCCAGTACTCATTGAGACATATCACATTGAGGCATTTACACTGACACTGTCTCCAGCTGCTGGCAATCGGGGTGATAGAATACTCTGTATAAACTGACAGAGTTTATAGTGCCGACACTGAACATTACTGTATAAACAGGCACCATTTCCAGCACAATTCCGTGTTTACATTAACTTTAAGATACCTATCTCCCCTGTCCCATAGCTTCTCACCCTCTGGAGCCGTGTCCTTGAGCATCTCATAGAATTGTGATAGGTACATCACCATGCTCAGTTTGTCTGGTTCACCCACTGCTGCCATCTCTTTTCCTGTCATTATGGGGGAAATTCCAAACTCCCGCTCAGCAATGTCAAATGCCATCTGATTATTGCTCTCCACATCCTTCTCGTTCAGCTGATCAAAGTCTCTGCAGGTGAACAGGAAATAACATTGAGTTACATTCAATAAATACACACAGCAACAGGAGGCCAATCTATTCAAAACAAAGAATTAATTTAACTCCCAACTGTCACAATGAGACTCTTCCTGTGCCATCATACCCAACGCCTGGCAAGCCCATTACCTTTGTAATGCTAGTTAGAGTTAATTCTCTATTTGGACTCTAAGAGCAAATATATTCTTGACAATGCTGTGCATATTAAAATAGACTTTAGTTTTATTCCTTTACTACTATTTGCACAAATATCATTTGAGATGCACAGTTAATATCTGATTCTCACTGACACAATCCTCACACCCAGCACTGACACACTCCTCACCCCCACACACCCAGCACTGACACAATCCTCACCCCCACACACCCAGCACTGACACAATCCTCACCCCCACCACACACAGCACTGACATACACCTCACCCACACACACAGCACTGACACAAACCTCACCCCCACACATTGGACGTTAAGATCAGAAGAAAGCAGAACAGGCATAGGCCGTCCGGTCTCTCGAGCCTGTTTTGTTGATCAATAGAGGTGCAGCTGCTCTGGCATCCCTTACATCCACTTTCCTGCTTTTACCTCATATCCATTGATTCCCAGTTGATCAAGAATCTGTCTATCTCAGCCCTAAATTTACAAAAGGACTCTATCCCCACAGCTCTCTGTGGTAAGGAGTTTCAAAGACTCATAGCCCTCTGAGAGAAGAGGGAATTCCTCCTCATCTCAGCGTTAAATTGGTGCCCCTTAATTCTGAGGCTTTGCCCGTGACTCTCCCGTGAGGGAAGACATTCTTTCAGTATTCTCCCTGTTAAGTCCCTTAACAATACTTTCTGTTTCGATGAGATCACCTATGACTCTTGTAAGCTCCAGTGCTTAGAGTCCCAATGTATAAAATCATAGAATTTGACAGTACAGAAGGAGATTCTTCAGCTCATTGTGTCTGCACCAGCTCCCGAACTAGCTACCCAGCCAGTCCCATATTCCAGCCTTAACTCCATAATCCTCTAACGTTATCTTTTTCAGCTCTCTTTTGAAACCTCCAATGGAATTCACCTCCATCACCATCACATTCCAAATCCTAACAACTCTGAGTGAATAAGTTTCTCCCCATCTCAATCCTCATTCTCTTGTTGACAGTTTTCAAATCGTGATCCCTAGTTACTAATATACCAACTAGTGAAAACAGAATATTCTTCTTTACCTAGTCAGAATTATTCACAACTATCTGAGATCAATCTTAATTTTATCTTAAATCCTTCATTCTGCGCATCATTCCAAGTAAACTGCCTATGCGTTCTCTCCCTCTTTAACTAAGGTGCCCAGAACTGAATACGATACTCCAAATACTGTCTGATCAATGATCTGCAGAGATGTGACATCACTTCCTTGTTTTTATACTTTATGCCTCTATTTATAAACCCAAGATTCTTCTTGGCCTTCTTAACAAATGTTTCAACTTGCCTGGCCCTCTTCAGAAAATTATGCTCATGAACCCTGAGATCCTTCTGCTCTGTACTCCCCTCAAAGTTGTATCATTGAGCTTTGATTGTCTCTTTGTGTTTCTTCTACCAAAATGCACTACTTCACATTTCTCGGCACTGAAATTAATCTGGGAGGTGTCTGCCCATTTGACCAATTTATCAACATCGCTTTGAAGTCACTCAGCATCATCCTCACAATTCACTATTCTCTTTCGTTTAGCATCATCTGCAAACATAGAGATACAAAAACCACCTCCAAATCATTTACATAAATCAGAAAATGCAAGGGTCCCAACTCTAATCCCTGAGGAACACCACTTTTAAATTCATTTCCAGTCTGAGGAATGCCCAGCTGTACTGACCCTCTCTTTCCTATCTTTTTGCCATCCATGCTGTTGAGGATCCATCAATGTTAAACATTCCTATTTTCTTAATCAATCTGCCATGTGGCACCACATCAAAACCTTCTTTTATCTTTGCTTGTAAGACAAGCCCTTCATAACAGGGATCATGCTGGTGAAGCTTTTCTGAATTACCTCCAGTTAAAAGATATATTTCTTTAAAAAAGGAACCAAAACTGCTCACAGTGTCCAAATGTGGTCACACGAGCACTTTGTACAGCTGCAGGAAAGCCTCCCTGTAGTTAAAACCAACCTCTTTGAAGTAAGGGCCAGCATTCCATTGTCCTTCCCCAGTTTACCTGCTCCATCTGTGTGCTAATGTGCTGTGTTTCATGTACAAGTATCTCTAAGTTCCTTTGTGTTGCAGCTTTCTATGTTTCTATTTAAATACTGTTTTTTTGTTCTCCCTTCCAAATTGAACTTCACATTTTCCCTATTTTTATTCTAATTGTTGACTTTCTTCCCACTTACTTAACTATTAAAATCTCTCTGTAAATTGTTTGTATTCCTTTTGTAACTTGCCTTTCCACCTATTTTGCATTAGCACAAGCTTCATCCCCATTTACTCAGAATTAATCCAAGCCCAGATACAGGTATCCCTGGTTACTGACTGAGGAAAGAGAAGAAACAGCAGGGGTGCATGCAAAAATGTTCAATTCATCTCTGACCACAGTAGAGGTGCTGGAGGATTAGAGGATGGAAAATGTGGTATAATGAGCATGGAATAAATGTGGGAACTACAGGTCAATCAGTTGGTGTAGCACAGCATGATGGAGGTTGTTCTTGGTGTGATGGTGGGGCTCTGTCTCCATGGGGACGGTGTGGTGGTCACTCTTACCTATACTGTCACAGACAGATACATCTGCAGCCGGCAGATTGGTAAGGTGTTGTTTCCCTCACCATCTGTCGCAGACCCAGTCAAGTAGCAACATCCTTTAGGATCTAACCAGCTTGGTCTTTAGTGCTGCTGCTGAGCCCCATTGGTGGTGGACATTGAAACTCCCACCCAGAGTACCGTCTGTGCCCTTGCCACCCTCAGTGCATCCTCAGATGTTGTTCAACATGGAGAATTACTGAATCATCAGCTGAGTGAGGATGATACGTGGTTATCAGCAGGAGGTTTCCATGCCCGTGATTAACCTGAAGCCATGAGACTTCATGGGGTCCAGAGTCAATATGAAGAATCCCAGGACAACTCCCTCGTGACTGTGCAGCCATCTCGGTCAGAGGGATAGGTCATACCCAGGGATGGTAGTGGTGGTGTTTGGGACCTATTAGCTGTAAGGTATGATTCCACCATTATGATTAAGGCTGGCTGATACTTGACTAGTTAGTAAGACAACTCTCCCAATTTTGGCATGAGACTCCAGATGTTGGTAAGAAGGACTTTGCAGGGTCGACAGGGCTGTTTCTGCCTTTGCCATTTCGGTGCCAAGGTCGATACCAGGTGATGCTGTCCGGTTTCATTTCTTTGAGACTTTGCAGCAACTGATACAGCTGGGTTGCTGGGCTATTTCAGAGGGTGGCTCAGGATCAGCCTCATTGCTGTAGGGTTGGAGTTGTAAAGGGGCTGGGCTGGGTGAGACTGGTCGATTTCCATCCCTTGTGGGCACTGGGTGGGCCAGATGGGTGTGTCCAACGGTTGGCAGTGGTTTCATGGTCGTCATTGGATTCTTAATTCCAGAATTTTTGTTGAGTTCGGATTCTGCCGTGGCAGGATTTCTGCCCCAGTTCCCAAGAGACTGACTGAGTTTCTGAATTAATCATTTGCGATGGTGCCAGTAGGCCTTCGCCTCCTCACATGGTAAAATGAATGGTGTCCACAGAATCCCTACAGTGTGGAAACAGGCCATTTGGCACAAAACGTACAGACTGACTCTTCTAAGAGCATCCCACCCAGATTCACCACCTCTACCCCATCACTGTAAACCTGCATTCCCCAAGGCTAATCCATGCAGTCTAAACATCCCTGGATACTATGGGCAATTTAGCATGGCCAATCCTCCTAAGCTGCACATCTTTGGACTGTGTGAGAAAACTGGAGCACCTGGAAGAAACCCACACAGACACAGGGAGAATGTGCAAACTCCACACTGAGGCTAGGATTGAACCTGTGCCCCTGGCACTGTGAGGCTGTAGTACTAACCAGTGAGTAACCGTGGTAAAATAGGGTGGAGTCAGCAGACCTTTGTCAAGGGGAGGTAATGCCTGAAAAATCTGTTAGAATTCTTTGAGGAGGTAACAAGTGGACATGATCTATTTGGATTTCCAGACGGCCTCTGCTAAGGTGCTGGAAAGGAGTGCATAGGAGGCTGTGAAGCAAGAGCCCATTGTGTTAAGGACAAGGTATTGGCACGGAGAGAGCATGGGCTGAGCAGCAGAAGGCAGAGAGTAAGAATAAATGGGATCATTTCTCAGTTTGGCAGCTGGCGGCTAGTGAAGTTTCGCAAGGAAGACACAAGGATAGATTGAGGGGCAGGTAGTTTTGAGGCAGTGAGGAGGCTGCAGAAGGACTAGGCGAGTGGATAAGCAAAGGCTTGGCAGATGGACTGCAATGTGGAGAAGGGTGAGGGTATACACTTTGGCAGGAAGTGTAGAGGCATGGACTATTTTCTAAATGGGGGAAGGCTTCAGAAGTCTGAAGCACAAAGGGTCTTGGGCATACTAGTTTAGGATTCTCTGAAGGTTACCAGGCAACTCCAGTTGGCAGTTAAGAAGGCAAATGTAATGTTGGCATTCAGTTTAGGAGTGTGAGAACACAACAGCAGGGATACTGCTGAGGCTATCGAAGGCTATAGTCAGATCGCATTTGGAATAGTGTGTGTGGCTTTGAGCCCCATATCTAAGGAAGGTTGTGCTACTGTTGGTGAAGGTCCAGTGAGGTTTACAAGAATGATCGCGGGGGGGGGGGGTGATGAAAGGCTTATTGTATGAGCAGCTGCTGAGGGCTCTGCGTCTGTACTTGGTGGCGTTTAGAAGGATGAGTGGGATCTGATTTAAACTTTCAGAATACTGAGAGGCCTGGATAGAGTGGATGTGGAGATGATGTTTCCAGTAGGAGGCCGGACAAACTGTAAACATTATTTGAATGAGTACTTCAAAATATCATAACATTCAAGGATATCTGACAAGTGCAGGGAATTGGGATTAGCGCACTTTTAGTGATAGTTATGTCAGTGCTGACTCAATGGGCCGAAGGCCCTTTTCTGCACTGTATGACCCTTTGAATCTAAGAACAGAAAATGATGGTACATCAAGCATTTGTGACAAACACAATTAGGAAATAAGCAACAGTTTGGTCAGATGTATCAATGTTGAGGATTCCATGAGGCTAATCTATTGGGATCTTTTCCAGAGTGGTGTTTGGTCGCACAGGGCACTCACATCAGATCCGGCCGGTAACGGTGAATGATAGCGGAAAGTGCCAGGCCACTCTTCCATGACGTAGTCAGGTCAACCACATTGACATTCTTATATCCCTGGGTCTGCTTCTGGCACCAAGCGAGTAGCTTATGCGATCGGGCCAAAGAATCTGTAAAAAACAGAAAGGGTACAGAATGAGGCGAGATGATACTAAGTAAGTGGAGCCAATACGGGTGGGGAAGGAAGGGGGTAGTAATGGGAGTTAATATAGAGAGTGTGGCGTTGATACAAGATGATGGAAATGGCAATGGAATGTTTGGAGAGGATACAGAAAGTGGGGAGCAGATACATGGGGGAGGGAGTGGAAAAAGGATAGATGTGTCAATGGAGAGAGCACGGAGTGAACATGAGATAAGGGTAGCATAGACAAGATGAGTGTAGTTGATAAAACAAAATGAGAGCAGATACAACAGAGGGGTACGAATATGGGATAAGGGAGCCAATTTGTGAAGATGAGGTTGGATACAGGATGAGGGGAGCCGATATGAGTTGAAAGTAGTAGATATGCTTCCCACCTGCTTCAAGAAGATACTATCATCCCGGTGCCAAATAAAAATCAGGCAGCGTGCCTTAATGACAACCACCTGGGGTATCCATCAATATGAAGTGCTTCGAGAGGTTAGTAAGGACATACACCAAGTCCAGCCTCCCAGATTGCCTTGATCGCCTACCATTCGCCTACCATCGCAACAGGTCCACAGATGTCATCTCCCTGGCCCTACACTCATCCCTGAAACATTTGGATAACAAAGACACCTACATCAGATTCCTATTTATTGATTTTAGATCTGCCTTCAACACCATAATCCCAACCAACCTCATCTCCAACTCTGAGACCTAGGACTCTGTTCCCCCTCTGCAACTGGATCCTCAACTTCCTGACCTACAAACTGCACTCAGTAAGGATATGCAATAACACCTTCTCCATGATAATCCTCCACACCAGTGCACCTCAATGCTGTGTACTCAGCCTTTTACTAAACTCCTTATGCGTTCACGATAGTGTGGCCAAATTCTGCTCTAAATCCATTTAGCAAGTTTGCTGATGACACCACCATAGTGGGTCAGATCTTAAACAATGACAAAACAGGAAAGAGATAGACAGTGTAGTGACATGGTGTAAAGACAGCTACCTCTTTCTGCAAAACTAAGGAGTTGGTCATTGACTAGGGCCTCTTGAAAATCAACAAGGCAATCGATGTGTGGAACCACTGGAGATGGTAAGATACTAAACGAGTATTTCACGTCAATTTTTACAGTGGAGAAGGATAGTAGAGAACTTGGGGAAATAAATGGTGATATCTTGAAAACTGCATATTACAGAAGAGAAGATGCTAGATGTCTTATAACACAAAGGTGCATAAATCCCCAGGACCTGATCAGGATTGTGAGATGTTCATTTTTGCTCAGCCTGTGCTACTCTAGCTTTAGAACATAGAATATTACAGCACAGAACAGGCCCTTCGGCCCTCGATGTTGCGCCGACCTGTGAACTAATCTAAGCCCATCCCCCTACATTATCCCATCATCATCCATATGTTTACTTAAGGCCTGTTAAATGCCCCTAATGTGGCTGAGTTCACTACATTGGCAGGCAGGGTATTCCACGCCCTAACCACTCTCTGAGTAAAGAACCTGACTCTGACATCTGTCTTAAATCTATCACCCCTCAATTTGCAGCTATGCCCCTCATACAAGCTAATGTCATCATCCTAGGAAAAAGACTCTCACTGCCCACTCCATCTAATCCTCTGATCATCTTGTATGTCTCTATTAAATCCCGTCTTAGCCTTCTTCTTTCCAATGAGAACAGACCCAAGTCTCTCAGCCTTTCCTCGTTGTGGATAGTGACGAAGGATGTTGTAGGTTACATAGAGACATAGATAAGCTGCAGAGCTGGGCTGAGAGGTGGCAAACGGGAGTTTAATGTGGACAAGTGTGAGGTGATTCACTTTGGTCGGAGTAACCAGAATGCAAAGTACTGGGCTAATGGTAAGATTCTTGGTAGTGTAGATGAGCAGAGAGATCTCAGTGTCCAGGTACATAGATCATTGAAAGTTGTCACCCAGGTTGACAGGGTTGTTAAGAAGGCAACCAGTGTTTTAGCTTTTATTAATAGAGGGATCGAGTTCCGGAACCAGGAAGTTATGCTACAGCTGTACAAAACTCTGATGCGGCTGCACTTGGGGTATTGTGTACAGTTCTGGTCACCACCTTATAAGAAGGATCTGGAAGCTTTGGAAAGGGTGCAGAGGAGATTTACTAGGATGTTGCCTGGAGGGAAGGTCTTACGAGGAAAGGCTGAGGGACCTGAGGCTGTTTTCGTTAGAGGGAAGAAGGTTGAGAGGTGACTTAATAGAGACATATAAGATAATCAGAGGGTTAGATAGGGTGGGCAGGGAGAGCCTTTTTCCAAGTATGGTGACGGTGAGCATGAGGGAGCATAACTTTAAATTGAGGGGTGATAGCTATAGGACAGATGCCAGAGTTAGTTTCTTTACTCAGAGAATAGTAAGGGCATGGAATGCTTTGCCTACAACGGTAGTAGATTAGCCAACTTTAAGTGCATTTAAGTCGTCATTGGACAAGCATATGGATGTACATGGAATAGTGTAGGTTAGATGGGCTTCAGATTGGTATGACAGGTCGGCGTAACATCGAGGGCCGAAGGGCCTGTACTGCTCTGTAATGTTCTATGTTATGTCAGACCTTCCCTCCAGACCAGGCAGCATCCTGGTAAATCTCCTCTGTGCCTTTTCCAATGCTTCCACATCCTTCCTGTAATGGGGTGACCAGAACTGTACACAATATTCCAAGTGGGGCCGCACTAGCATTTTGAACAGTTGCAGCATGACATGACAGCTCCGGAACTCAATCCCTCTATCAATAAAATCTAACACACCAAATGCCTTCTTAACACCAATATCAACCTGGGTGGCAACTTTCAGGGATCTATGTACATGGACTCCCAAGATCCCTCTGCACATCCACACTACCAAGAATCTTTCCATTGACCCAGTACTCTGCCTTCCTGTTATTCTTCCCAGTGTGAATCACCTCACATTTAGCTGCATTGAACTCCATTTGCCACCTCCCAGCCCAATTCTGCAGTTTATCCAAGTTCCCCTGCAACCTGTAACATTCTTCCACACTGTCCATCACTCCATCGACTTTGGTGTCATCTACAAATTTACTAACCCATCCACTTATGCCAGCGTCCAAGTCATTTATAAAAATGACAAACAGCAGTGGTCCCAAAACAGAACCTCGTGGCACACCAATAGTATTGCCTTCTTACGGAAAGCCAGTTCCTAATCCACCCTCAATCCCACCTCTGCATTTTCTCCAACAGCCTACCATGTGGAACCTTATCAAAGGTCTTACTGAAGTCCATGTATAGCACATCAACTGCCCTACCCTCATCCGCATGCTTGGTCACCTTCTCAAAAAACTCAATAAGGTTTGTGAGACATGACCTGCCCTTGACAAAACCATGTTGACTATCGCCAATCAAATTGTTGCTTGCTAGATGATTATAAATCATATCTCTTATAATCCTTTCCAAAACTTTTCCTACAACAGACGCAAGGCTCACTGTTGAACAAGGGCACAACATCTGCAATCCTCCAGTCCTCTGGTACTAAACCTGTAGACAATGACGACTCAAAGATCAAGCCCAAAGACTCCAACAGCTTCTCTCTAGCTTCCCAGAGAATCCTCCAATAAATCCAATCTGCCCCAGGGGACTTTCTACTTTCACACCTTCTAGAATTGACAACACCTCGTCCTTACTAACCTCAATCCTTTCTAATCTAATAGCTCGCATCTCAGTCTTCTTCTTGACAATATTCTCCTTTTTCTGAGTGAAAACAGATGAGAAATATTCGTTTAGCCCCTCTCCGATCTCCACAGGGTCCACACACAATTTTGCTTCTGTCTTTGACTGGCCCTATTCCTACCCTAGTCATCCTTTTATTCCTCACATACATATAGAAAGCTTTAGGATTCTCCTTTATTCTACCTGCTAAAGACTGCTCATGTCCTCTCCTTGCTCTTCTTAACTCTCTCTTTAAATTCAAAGTTTGTGAGAAGATTTGTAGCTCGGGTGCTCGTTGCTGTGGTTCTGTTCGCCGAGCTGGAAGTTTTTGTTGCAAACGTTTCGTCCCCTGTCTAGGCGACATCATCAGTGCTTGGGAGCCTCCTGTGAAGCGCTTATGTGGTGTTTCCTCCGGCATTTAT
>NC_057735.1:52614161-52622266 GCF_004010195.1 Chiloscyllium plagiosum
TGCACATCCCTGGGCACTATGGGTAATTTAGCATGACCAGCTATCCTTAGTAGCCACACACGCAGACAACAAGCAACATGAATTCGACTGGGACAACACTACTATCGTAGGGCAAGCCAGACAGAGAACAGCCAGGGAATTCCTAGAGGCATGGCATTCATCCACAAACTCCATCAACAAACACATCGACCTGGACCCAATATACCAACCACTACAGCGGACAGCTAAAACTGACAACTGGAAGCGGCAGGGACAGGCCACTATAAACACCGGAGGAAACATCAAAGAAGCGCTTCGCAGGAGGCTCCCAAGCACTGATGATGTCGCCTAGCCAGGGGACGAAACGTTTGCAACAAAAACTTCTCTCTTTAAATCCTTCCTAGCTAATCTGTAACTCTCCATCGCCTCATCTGAACCATCTTGTCTCAACATCACATAAGCCTCCTTCTTCCGCTTAACAAGAGATACAATTTCTTTCATAAACCACGGTTCCCTTATCTTATCACTTCCTCCCTGCCCGACAGGGACATACCTATCAGGGACATACAATATCTGTTCCTTAAACCAGTTCCACATTTCGATTGTCCCAATCCCCTGCATTTTGCTATCCCATTCTATGCCTCCTAAGTCTTGCCCAATTGTATTATAATTGCTCTTCCCCCTGTGGGGTCTTGCCCTGTGGCATGTACCTATCCCTTTCTATTGCTAAACTAAATGCAACTGAATTATGATCGCTCTCTCCAAAGTGTTCACCTACCACTTGAAGTGGGAGATGGCATGTGGCAGGGTGACACTAGGCATATGGACACACAAGATGGCTGCTGTGCCATAAGTTGGCCATTTAGCACACAAGATGGCTGCCAGACCACAATATGGAGAGAGACAGCAGAGCAAATATAGACATTGCCTGGGGCCACCAGAATGCCAGCACAACACACTTACAACCTAGTTGATAGTTTAAGAGGGGTGGGGAAGAGAATACACGAGTAGCATACACTGCCCGCCGAGAGGTCTGGGTCCAGCCAACCCCGTTGATAGAAATGCTAACAGCTTGATACGGAGTCAATACAAAGTGATAATAGCCAGGGCTGCTGTAATCGTCCCTTTCAGGAAGAGTGATTAGCGCCCAATACTACACCAATAGACTTCCGCGCAGACATTGAAACTGATAATGTCTGCGCTGAAACTGACACCGACCGCACTGAAATTAACAAAGACTGCGCTGGAACTGACAACGACTGCTCCAAAACTATCAATGATTCTGCAATGTTTACAATAAACAAACTATGCTACAAAGACAATAACCTTATCACTGACCTATTATGTTACAAAATGTGTGCCACTGAACCCCGACTGAAACCAAGGCTGGTGATTTTCCCCACAGTACACTAAATCTAACACCTGGCCTAGTTCATTACTGAGTCCAGAGCCAGTGTGGCCTCCCCTCTTGTCGGCCCTTCAACATACTGTGGAGAAAGTGAGGTCTGCAGATGCTGGAGATCAGAGCTGAAGAAGGGCTTATGCCCGAAACGTCGATTCTCCTGTTCCCTGGATGCTGCCTGACCTGCTGCGCTTTTCCAGCAACACATTTTCAGCTTCAACATACTGTGTCAGGAAACCCTCCTGTACACACTGGACAAAAACTGATCTACCCGACGTACTGGAGTTTCCAGTGTTGGCGAAGTTAAAGTCCCCCATAATGACCACCCTGTTCTTTTCACTCCTACCCAGAATCGTTTTGCCAATCCTCTCCGCCATCTCCCTAGAACTTTGCGGAGACCTATAAAAAACTCCCAGCAGTGTGACCTCTCCTCTCCTGTTTCTAACCTCAGCCCATACCACCTCAGTGGACGAGTCGTCATCAAAACTTCTTTCAGCCACATCCATTCCTGACCCTGCTCTATTCATGTCTCCGAAATGGCCACAACACCGAAGTCCCAGATATCTATCCATGTTGCAAACTCACCTACCTTATTCTGGATACTCCTGGCATTGAAGTAGACACACTTCAAACCAGCTTGCAGTCTGTCAGCACACTCCTGTGACTGTGAAATCTTGTCCCTGTCCTCCCTCCTCTCATCCTCCTGTGCACTGGAACTACATCTCAGGTTCCCATCCCCCTGCTGAGCTAGTTTAAACCCACCCGAATAGCACCAGCAAATTTCCCACCCAGGATATTAGTACCCCTCTGGTTCAAGTGAAGACCATCCTGTTTGTACAAGTCCCACCTTCCCCAGAATGAGCCCCAATTATCCAAGTACCTGAAACCCTCCGTCCTGCACCATCCTTGCAGCCACGTGTTTAGCTGATATCTCTCCCTATTCCTTGCCTCGCTATCACGTGGCATGGGTAACAAACCAGAGATAACAACTCTGTTTGTTCTAGCTCTCAGCTTCCACCCTTGCTCCCTGAAATCCTGCCTTACATCCCTATCCCTCTCTCTACCTATGTCGTTGGTACCTACATGGACAACGACTTGAGGCTGGTCACCCTCTCCCTTCAGGACTCCAGAGATACGATCCGAGACATCATGGACCCTGGCACCAGGGAGGCAACACACCAACCGCGAGTCTCTTTTGTTCCCTACAAACCTTCTATGTGACCCTCTAACTATTGAGTCCCCAATGACTAACACTCTCCTCCTTTCCCCCCCTCCCTTCTGTGCAACAGGGACAGACTCTGTGCCAGAGTCCTGCACCCCCATTGCATGACCCCGGTAAGTCGTCACTCCCAACAGTATCCAAAATGGTATCTTTTTTTTCAGAGGAATGACCACAGGGGATCCCTGCACTGACTATTTTCCCCCTTCTAACAGTCACTCAGCTTTCTTCGTGCCTAGGGGTAACTACTTCCATGTAACTCTTAGCTATCACAGCCTCTGCCTCCCGAACGGTCTGAAGTTCATCCAGCTCCCACTCCAGTTCCCTAGCATGGTCTTGGAGGAGCGAGAGTTGGGTGCACTCCCTACAGATGTACTTGGATGGGACACTAATGGCATCCCTCACCTCAAACATCATGCATGAGGAACATTCCTCTCCCTGCACTGCCATCCCTGCTAGTCCCCTTATCAGAAAGTAAAAAAGAGAAGCTTACCTGATGTCCCTGGTGTTTAAGGTTAGAGGAGATGGCAGACCCTGCAAGGGTAGGGTGTCGAGTTTAGAAAACACTCAGTTATGTAGCTGAGGGGAAAAAAAGAAGTCCCTCCTTTCCCAGAAACCTCTGCTCTCTGAGGTAAGGGGTTTAAAGATTTAAATTAGTGACTCACCTTTCCTGGCAAGCCCCTGGTCCAAGCTCTCACTCTTCCTGCTGCTGAAAACAGAAATGTTACAATCTTCCAGACCTGGAATAGAGCCCCTGCTCTCTTGATTCCCAATCTACTTCTTTTCATCTTGGAGTAAGACAGTGTGGGATGTCCCCTACTCTGCTCTGATACCGCAGCTGTCTCTGAACACTCAGGCCCAACACTAAGCAAGGAAATTGACAATGGGAAGAGTTGCAGCAGCTCTGCAAAGGGGCCACAGGCCCAGCAGCTGATTTGTCAAGAGCAAACACACATCCAGCAGATCTTCCAAGAAGCATCATCAGCCTTAATGATAGATGGAGCCTCTCAAAAACAACTCCTCATTCTTACACTTGTACAATTCTAATGGGAACATAATACACAAGAGCAAAACATTTGACTAAGCAGGAAGGTGGAAGAGGGTAATGTCTGGATTAGAAATCAGTGCTGGGCATGGAGAGTTGGTTCAGGATGAGACTAGGGAGATGAGGAGAGTCATTGCAGTTAGGGGGGGCATGAGGGAAGTTGGTACAGGATAAAGAGGGGTGTCAGTACAGGATGGAGGAGATCAGTACAAGAGGAAGGGGTGGTACAGGATGAGGAGAGTCAGTGCAGGATAGGGGTCAGAAAGTGTGGCCCTGGAAAAACACAGGCAGCACTTGAGGAGGAGGGGAGTCAACATTTTGAGCATAAGCTCATCAGGAATGTGAGGGGGGCCCAAGGGCACTGAGAGATAAATGGTAGGGGAATGGGGCTGGGGGTAGGAATGAGATAAATAGATGAAAGTGGGCAAAAGTGGGAGGTGATAGTGATAGGTCGGTGGGAAGGGTGGTGCGGATAGTTGGGAAAGAGGATGGACAGGTAGGTTAGGTCAAGAGGGTGTTTCTGAGTTGAAGAGTTCAATCTGGGATGGATTGGGGTGGGTGGAAAAATCTAGAAACTGATTAATTCAATGTTGAGGTTATGTGCTGGTAAGCTCCCAAGGCAGAAGATGAGGTGTTCTTCCTCCAGTATGTGGGTGGCCTTGTGTAGCCGGTGGAGGAGGCCCAGTATGGATATGATCTTCGGGGAGGGGGCGGGGGAGTTGAAGTGGATAGCCTTCGCTCACCTATTGCCTACATTTCCCCTCACACACCCCCTCCCTTCCCTCTATTTATCTCTCGACACCCTTTCTCCTCCCCAGTCCTGAAGAAGAGCCAGGCCCGAAAGGTCAATTCCCTTGCTACCTAAACATGAGGTAATACCAATCTAGTCTGCGCAACCTCTCCACATGATTCAAACCCTTTACCCATGGTGTTCCTTCTGATTGGTTACCACATGTAAATCATTGCATGTCCCTCTTTCGTTTCACTCCATAGAATTTATCTATGGAATCCTTTCTGAGAGTTCTTCAAAATTAATATTCTTTATAGGTTTTATTTTTGTAACATCTTGTCAACCTTTGTCAGTACAAAATGGTAGCCCAATGACCAACTGTTTGCAGAAAGGTATTTACAGTGACAAATATGTCAAACGACGGAAATCACAGAGACAGCACATCCAAATTATTTTGGTGGAGCTAAGAAAGGTATTCCTGATCCTTCAAGCCATGCATCATAATATTTTCCTTTCCAGCTTTACTGCTAAATAAAACCAGACAGTTCATGCACTGTGTACATGCTACCCAATTGTCTTATGAAGTGACATCCAGGGCTTCTAAATATCTATTTGCACAATAAAAAATTTGCTTCCTGAAATAGGTTTTCAGCTGTAAGATCATTCCAGGATGGCAATGATGACATGAGGGGTGAGAAGGGTGAGTTGAGGATTTTACTTATGAAATTTGGAATGTTACTATCTAATTTTTGCCTGACAGAGCCAGTGGCAAACTCCCTCCATACACCTGAAAAAGCACCGAATGTACACATACTGCTCGTAGGCTAGGACTTAATGGCAGCCACCATCTGAAGAGGCGAAAACTGAAAAGCAATGACCTACAGCCCAACTTCACACCATCTAATGGAGCAGCTGACAAGTTGAAATGCAGAGGGATGTACCATGATCTGAAAGGATAATTGGCAGTTCAATCCCATTCTCCCGAGTTCTTCGACTGCAGATTGGAAACTTGTACCCAGCTGACCCTGTAAGTATGAAACCATGCATGGTATTTGCCAGAATTTTAACTCCCTGGAACAGACCAATGTTAGAAAACAATCCCTTGAATTTTAAATCAACTTCACTCCAGAAATTATGATGTTCTGAAGGCCTCTTTATTATGGATTGAATTCCCCACACATATTATTAGTTCACTTTTAAATTCCAATATTTGCTGTTTAATTAAGGCATGAAACAATAGGTTAAAATGGTGATGAAAGCAATTTCATATTGACATATTAATGGATTTGTTATTAATAGTCCATAGTGTTACTTTAGCCTCCTGAGAGTTGTGTCAGAAGATTGTTCAATAAAATGGAGAAAAAAAAGCAATATGAATCATAATATTTTAATTATATTAGTGCAATTTTTGTACAGTAAGAAGTAAAAATGAATACATTTACTTTTTTTGTTGTTGGTATTATAAATGCTTTATCAGTATTAGAATTCACTGAGAAAGAGGTAGAACTCTCTTTCAATGAGTTGTTGGATAGAATTTCTGGAAAAGACCAAGAATGAAACTCATGCCATTTAACTTGTAAATAACCCTTAACAAAAGAGCAACTTATTAGTATGATTCATCATAGATAGGACCATGATTCTTGACATGATTCATCATAGATAGGACCATGATTTTCGAGATGATGACAATTTAATCTCAGATGTACCAGCTATTTCCCTGTTGCTGACTGAAGCCACTCTTTATGGTGAAGTGGGTTAGAAGTTTTAAAGGGCACTTTGGCAAGGAGGAAAAGGGGGCTGCAGAAACGTAAAGTTCACATTGAAGGTTATTTTCATTCAAATGTTAATCAGTTGCCTGGCAACAGTTCCCTTTGGGTTGGATAATGAGAAATACTGATTGTTCATAATGGGGAGAAAATATAGTCAATAAAATGCTCCCTCAGTGGTAAGTACAGAATTGTGTTACAGGAAGTACTTCTGGCCAGTGAACCCAGAAAAAACGCTGCCTCAGTGTTGATCTATCAATTGGCCTTTGAATCTTGAACAAGATGAAACAAGAAAGTAATGGATGCTGTTTTGATGGCTATTGGAATTCTGCATTCAGATGAAGACAGGATAAGGTGCAGGTATGGTCTCACCCTATCACATAGACCACTGATCCACATTTCCAGATGCAACATAAAGATTGCAATGTGGTAATATGAAATGATGCTGCTGCCTATGAACCCATACCCCAGGATAAATGAATCAGTACAGGTGACTGGAGTGATATGGGAAGTGGGAGTTAATATGGCGGGATTGATTCAACAATGGTTGAGATATTTTGGGGGAATTGGAGTTGATATGGGGAGGAGTAGTGGAAACAGGGGCAGGGGAGTCGATGTAGCTGGTCAATTCAGGTGAAGGGAATTGATACAACAGGTGTTGATATAGTAGAGGGAGTGTGGGCTGGGGGTTGAGACTTGATACAGCAGTGGGACAGGAGTCAATACAGGGAGAGGAGCGTCAATATGGGGGGGGGGGGGGGGGGAGATGACTTGATCTGGTGGGGATCGATATGACGGGAGAAGGGTCAATATCGTAAGCAGCATTGGAGGACAGATGATTCAAGTTGGAACGAGAGTAATGGATATGAATAAGGACAGGCAGTCACCAGAGAGAGGAGACAATCTGGGATGTGAAGGGTGGATACAAAGGCACGAGTGTCAATATGGAGATAAGGACACAGATAAGAGGGATGGGAGCAGATATTCGGGAAGAAGTATCAATTATGGGAGACACTGACATCTCTTCATACAAATTTACCTGCCCCCATTACACTCTCATGGAAGGAGAATGGGAACCTATACTGTGCAACAGAACTGAAGGAAATAAGGGTAAAAATAAAAGACAGACTGGGAAATTTAAAAAAGTGATAGGCAGAGAATTCAAGGGCAAGAATCAAACAGAACTATCTTTGTGTCTGAAGCATGAAGCATTCACAGAGTGTAGATGAATAAGTCACACAAACAGATATATACGAATATGATACAGGTGGGTTTATTGAGAAGTTGGCTGCAGGGTGACCAAGGATTGGAAATGATTATCCAAGGGTATCCAATTTTTTGGAAGGACAGACAAAAAGGAAAAGGAGGTGGGGTGCATTACCGGTTTAAAACAAGGAAATTATCGCTATTGTGAGGAAGGATAGTAACTCTGGTGAAATTGACTATGTACAGGTGGAGCTTTTAAACCCCAAGGGGCAGAAAACGATAGTGAGGATCATAAATAAACCTCCAAACTGTGGTGGTAGTATTGGGGAAGGGCTTAAAACAGAAAATTAGAGATGCAAGCAATGAAGGTACAACTTTAATTATGGGTGACTTAAATATACAGTATACAGTTATACAGTAAATGGTAGGATCATTAGGAGAATTGATATGCAGAGGGTTATTGGGGTGCAAGTCCCTAGCTCCCTGAAAGTAGCAACACAAGTGGATAAAGCGGTAAAGAAGGCTTGCCTTTACTGGGGCACTGAATATTAAGGAGAAAGTGAGGTCTGCAGATGCTGGAGATCAGAGCTGAAAATGTGTTGCTGGAAAAGCGCAGCAGGTCAGGCAGCATCCAGGCAACAGGAGAATCGACGTTTCAGGCATAAGCCCTTCTTCAGGAATGAGGAAGGTTTGTCCAGCAGGCTAAGATAAAAGGTAGGGAGGAGGGACTTGGGGGAGGGGCGTTGGAAATGTGATAG
>NC_057735.1:52622937-52633125 GCF_004010195.1 Chiloscyllium plagiosum
GGAACAGGAGAATCGACGTTTCGGGCATAAGCCCTTCTTCAGGAATGAGGGAAGCTTTCCTAACCTGCACTGCCTTCCTAACCTGCGAATTCAGCACCGCCTTCCTAACCTGAGATCTTCTTCCCGACCTCTCCGCCCCCACCCCAGTCTGACCTATCACCCTCACCTTGACCTCTTTCCACCTATCACATTTCCGACGCCCCTCCCCCAAGTCCCTCCTCCCTACCTTTTATCTTAGCCTGCTGGACACACTTTCCTCATTCCTGAAGAAGGGCTTATGCCCGAAACGTCGATTCTCCTGTTGCCTGGATGCTGCCTGACCTGCTGCGCTTTTCCAGCAACACTGAATATTAAAGTTAGCAAGTCATGTCATAAAGACTTGGGTCAGGCCATATTTGGAGTATTGTATGCAGTTCTGTTCACTGAATTACAGGAAGGGTGTGGAGGCTTTCGAGAGAGTGAAAAAGAGGTTTATTATGATGTTGCCTGGATTGGAGTGCATTAGCTGCAAGAAGAGGTTGGATGTACTTAGTTATGTTTTGCGCTTTTCCAGCAACACTGAATATTAAAGTTAGCAAGTCTTGTCAAAAAGACTTGGGTCAGGCCATATTTGGAGTATTGTATGCAGTTCTGTTCACTGAATTACAGGAAGGATGTGGAGGCTTTCGAGAGAGTGAAAAAGAGGTTTATTATGATGTTGCCTGGATTGGAGTGCATTAGCTGCAAGAAGAGGTTGGATGTACTTAGTTATGTTGTGTTAGAGCGTCAGTGGCTGAGGGCAACCTGATAGAAGGACATAAAAGTATATGAGGCATGGATTAGATGGACAGTCAGCATCTTTCTTTCCCAGGATGGAAATGTTCCCAGGGTGGAATACTAGGGAACATAGATGAAAGGCAAGAGGGGGTGAGTTTAAACAAGAGGTGAGAGGAAGCTTTTTATTTTTTACACAGAGTGGTAGGTGCCAGGAATGCACTACAAAGGGGAAGTGATAGATGGACAAATGATAGCAACGTTTAACAGGCACTTAGACCAACACATGGACAGGCAGAGAATAGAGAGATATTGACCATAAGCAGGGTGATGGGATCAGTTTAGAATGGCATCATGATCAGCACAGACATGGTGGGCTGAAGTCCAGTGCTGTACTCGTCTTTAAAAAAACTATCTGCATTTGGATTGGGTAAATCAAACCAAGAACAATACCATCGAAGAGAAATTCCTGCACAATGATTGGGATGGTTCTCTGGTACAATATGTTGAGGAATAAACTATAGAACAGGCCATTCTAGACTAGGCATTGTGTAATTACAGAAGAATAATTATCCATCTAGCATTTTAGATCCTGTTGGGAGTGTGGGACAGCCTCCGAGGGGAAAATAGCACAGCAGACATGTCCGTGGCAACCGCTGCTGTACATCAAGGTATGGCAAAGTCCAACCCAGCAATTGCAATAAGGGACTGTCTAGTCAGGGGCACAGGCAAGTGAGACTTCAGGGTGGTGTGATGACTCCTTGGTGCCAGGACGAAGGACCTCTCAGAGTGGTGGCAGCAAAATCTCAAAGGGGAGTGTGAGCAGCAGAGGTAGTTGTACATGTCGGTATCAACGACATGGGTAGAAAAGGGATGAGATTTTTCAGGGTGAATACAGGGACTTAGGCAGGGGGTTAAAAAGAAGACCTCAAAGGTAGTCATCTCTGACTCTCCTGGTGCCATGTGCTAGAGAGAGTAGGAATAGGAGGATAGGAATGAGTGGCTGATGATCCGGTGCAAGAGGCAGGGGTTCAGATTTTTGGATCATTTGGATCTCTTCTGGGGCAAAGGTGAGCTGTTCAAGAGGGATAGGTTGTACCTGAACTGGAGCAGGAACCAATATCCTGGAGGAAAGATTTGGGAGATCTGCTTGGGTGGGTTTACACTAGAGTGGCAGGGGTAGGATCCTAAACAACAGCGAGACAGAAGAGAAGGTGAAGATTAGTACAGAAGTTACAGAAGCCATAGAGGAAGTGCCAGAAGACCAGAGGATGGCTGATATAGTTCCATTTTTTAAGAAGTGTGGTAGAGATGAACCAGGAAATTGCAGACTGGGTTAATTAGGGAAAGCCAGCATGGCTTTGTCAGAGAGAGGTCATGCCTAACAAATTTGTTAGAATGTTTTGAAAATGTGATCAAATGTGTGGACGAGGGAAGTTTAGTTGAGGCAGTTTATGTGCACTTTAGCAAAGCTTTCAACAAGGTCCCACATGAGACTGATTGAAATATATGGAATTGAGGGAACACTGACCAGATGGATCACAAAATGGCTTAGTAATAGAACACAAAGGGTGGTGGTAGAAGGCTGTTTGAATGACTGCAGGCCGGTGTTCAAAGCTGCCCTACCAATGTCAGTATTGGGACTTTTTTTATTTGTTATATACATAAACGATGTAAATGAAAATATGGAGGGGAATGTTAAGCAAATTTGGAAATATCACCATGATTGATAAGATGGTTAATAGTGAAGAAGATTACAAGAAGATATACACAACAACCTTGATTATCCAAATGAGACGGGCAGGGAGTATTTTGTTTGGATAACTGATTGCTCGGATAACGAATAATATTTTTAAGGGACCTTGAGATCTTGTTCGGTGTGGGAAAAGATCTGCCACCCTGCCTACCCATAGTAGGCCCACACAGAACATAGGAAAGCAACCTTGGTCAAGTTTCTATACCAGAAACACCCAGAATGCCTCAGAAATGACCAAACAGGCTGACAAGTGAAACAGACAGCACTCATAGACAAGGGAACACACTTCCCAAAACACACTAACAATACCCGGTCAACACAGCTGTCCCAATGCCCTGAGGGCAGTCTCATAACACAGCAATACCAAAGCCACACAAAGGACAGATCAGACGGAGAGGCACCACCCAGGACATTGGTCCCAGGACAGGAACAATGGAAACACCTTACTCTTTCAAAAGAGACATTCTCACCTACCTGCAGAGAGAGCTGGAATCTCCTGAGCCCATTGAGAACTCATTGATACTGTCAAGATGTTACATTGTATCAACAATCAGGACATTTTCCGATAAGTGTTTTTCAATTATCATTGTAACTGGATTACTCCATTTCCAAATATACTGTATCTTTCCCATTTTAGTTAACCTTATCGTACAAGATTCCTATAAAACCTGGCTTCATCCTCAGTTCAAGGAAGAGAATTCTCAGCTACCTGGACAGACTGTCTGTGCTGTCTCAGCTTAGTCAATTTCACTTCCGCGATATCGCCGTATTAATAAACTGTTTGTCAATTTCACTTCGAACTGTGCTTTGTGATCCCTACTTCATTAGGTTAATTTCTTCGACATTCGGATCATCCGATATGTGGATAAATGATGTTCGGATAACTGGGGTTGGTCAGATGGGCACTTTGGAAGAAGAAATAAGATGAGGGAGTATTTAAGGAATGGTAGGACATTGGTAGCTAGAGGAAGAGAGGGATCTTGGGTAATTATTCACAGATTCCTAAAGTCGGCAGTGCATGCGAATAGAATAATTAAGGCGGCATATGGGACACTTGCTTTCAACAGCCATAGCATCGAGTATAAGTGCAAGGAGGCAATGATGGCGATGTACAGAGCATTAGTTAGGCCACAGTGTGTGCAGGTCTGGTCACCTCACTATGAAGGATGTGACAACATTAGAGGAGGTTCACCAGGATGTTGCCTGGGCTGGAGAAATTGAGCTGTAAGGAGAGACTAGATAGGCTTGGATTGTTTTCTTTAGAGCAGAGAAGGCTGAAGTGGACATGATTGAGTTGAATAATATTTTGAGGGGTATGGGCAGGGGGAATAGAGAGCAGCAGTTCCCCTTGGTTGAGGAATCAATCACGAGATAGCATAGTTTCGGATAAGGGGCAGGAGATTCAGAGGGATTTGGGAAAGAATATTTTCACTCAGCAGGTAGTGGGAATCTGAAATGCACGGCGTGGGAAGGTGATGAAGTCTGTAAACTTACAACCTTTAAAAAAGGTCATTACATTCAAGGATATGGGATAAGTGCAGGAAATTAGAGTTCGTGCACTCTTAGTGGTAATTATGTCGGTGCAAATTCGATGGGCTGAAAGACGGTTTCTGCGCTGTATGAATCTGTGGTAATGAGAGCGAATTAAATTGACAAGGCAGACAAGAGCACGTCAGGAACGAGGGAAAACTGATGAATTAAACTGCATTTATTTCAACGCAAGAGGCCTGTCAGGTAAGGCAAATGAACTCAGGACGTGAATGGGAACATGGGACTGATATATCATTGCTATTACAGAAACATGGCTGAGGGAGGACAGGACAGACATTGGCAGCTGTTCTGGCATAACAAAGCTATAGGAAGGATAAAAGGGGAGGCAAGAGAGGAGGGAGAGGGGCGTTCTTGATTAGGGAAAACATCAACGTGGCAAGGTGGCTCAGTGGTTAGCATTGCTGCCTCACAGTGCCAGGGACCCGGGTTTGATACAACCCCTGGGTGACTGGCTACATGGAGTTTGCACATTCTCTCTGTGTTCGCATAGGTCCCCTCCAGGTTCTCCGGTTTCCTCCTGCAGTCCAAAGATGTGCAGTTTGGGTGGATTGGCCATTCTAAATTACCCATGTTGTCCAGGGATGAGCAGGTTAGGTGGATTAGCCATGGGAAATGCAGGGTTAGAGAGACAGTATGAGGTAGGGTAGGGTAGGGGAAATGGGTCTGGGTGGGATGCTCATTGGAGGGTCTGAGGTGGGCTCTATGGGCCAATGGCCTGCTTCTACATTGTAGGGATTCTGTGATTCTGCCATTGCAGTACTTAGAAAAGATATTGCCTAAGGGAGCATCCAGTGAAGCTATATGGGAAGAACAGAGAAATAAAAAGGGGCTGCTCACTTTAATGGGATTGAATTGTCAGGGCATCAATAGTCATTATGAAATTGAGGAGCAAATATATACAGCAAATATATACAGCAAGTAGCTGTAAGAATAATAGGGTCATAATAGTAGTGGATTTTAATTTTTCAACAAAGACTGAATGTTAAGATGTTGGATGGGGAGGAATTTGTTAAGTGTGTTCTGGAAAATTTTCTCAAACAATACGTAGATGGTCCTATTAGAGAAGGGCAAAACTCAACCTCCCCTTGGGAAATAAAGCAGGGCAAGTGAATGAGGAGTTAGTAGGGAACACTTCGGGACCAGTGATCATAATTTTATTAGCTTTAAATAAGTTGTGGAAATGAATGGCCTGGTTCACAAATTATAGTTATAAATTGGGGCAAGGCCAATTTTGATGGGCTTAGCCAGGAACTTTCGAAAGTTGATTGGGGTGACTGTTAACAGGTAAAGGGACGATTGACAGTGGGAGGCTTTCAAAGGCGTGAAAACAAGGGTTCAGTGCCAGCATGTTCCTGTTGGTGTGAGGTTGGCAGGAAGTTGGAACCCTGGATGACTCGACTTATTGAGGCCCTGGTCATGAAAAAGGAGACATACATCAGGTATAGACAGCTGGAATCAAGTAAATCCCTTGAAGAATACAGAAGGTGAAGGTGGAAATTTAAGAAGGAAATCAGGAGGGCAAATGGGGACATGAGATATCTTTGGTAGATGGGTAAAAGAGAACTCAAAAAGATTCTACAGGTATATTAAGGGCAAAAGAGTAACTAAGGAGAGTATAGGGCCCCTTAGCGATCAACAAGGCTGTCCATACACAGAACCACAGGAGATAGGTGAGATCCTAGATTACCTACAGTGTGGAAACAGGCCTTTCGGCCCAACAAGTCCATACCGACCCTCCGAAGAGCAACCCACCCATACCCATTCCCCTACATTTACCCCTGACTAATGAACCTAACATTATGGGCAATTTAGCATGGCCTATTCACCTAACTTGCAAATCTTTGGACTGTGGGAGGAAACCGGAACACCCAGAGGGAACCCACGCAGACACGAGGAGAATGTACAAACTCCACACAGACAGCTGCCTGAGGCGGGAATTGAATCCGGATCCCTGGTGCGGTGAGGCAGCAGTGCTAATCACTGAGCCACAGTGCTGCCCCAGAGAGATACTGATAGGTTTAACAGCAATTTACAGTGGAGAAAGAATGGAAGCTAATGACCTCAGGGAAATAATTAGTTATGTCTTGAAAATAATCCACATTGCAGAAGAGGTAGTACTGGAGGTTTTAAAATGCATAAAGGTAGATAAATCCCCAGGACCTGATCAAATGTAGCCCAGGATATGGTGGAAAGCTAGGGAAGAAATTACGGGGTCCCTAGCAGAGATATTTGCATCACTGACGTCCACAGGTGAGGTGCTGGAAGACTGAAAGGTGGCTAATGCTGTGCCATAATTTACGAAAGGCTGCAGGGAAAAGGCAGGGAACTACAGACCAATGAGCCTAATGTCAGTGATAGACAGTTGTTGGAGGGGATTCCTAGAGACAGAATTTACATGCATTTGGAAAGGCAGGAACTGATTAGGGATTGTAAGCATGGCTTTGTGAGTGGGAAATTGTGTCTCTCAAACTTGACTGAGGTTTTTGAAGAGGTGACCAAGAGACAGAGCAGTAGATGTTCTCTACATGATCTGTAGAGAATGTTCCATATGGTCAGTCAGGTTAGATCGCATGGGATCCAGGGTAGGCTAGTAAATTGGATACAAAATTGACTTGCCGGTAGGAGACAGTGAGTGGTAGTGGTAGAGAGCTATTGTTAAGACTGGAAGCCTGTGACAAGTGGTGTGCTGCAAGGATTGATGCTGGGTCTACTGTTGCTCATCATTTTGATAAACAATTTGGCTGAGCATACAGGAAGCATGGTTAGTAAGCTTGTGGATGTCACCAAGACTGGTGATAGCAAAGAAGGTGATCTAAGAGCACAACAGGATTTTGATAAACTGGGCCAGTGAGCTGAGGAATGGCAGATGGAGTTTAATTCAGATAAACGCCAGGTGCTGCATTTTGATATGGCAAACCAAGGCAGGACTTGGACAGATAATGATAGGCCCCTGGGAAGTGTTGTTGAACAGAGAGACACGGCGCAAGTGTATAAATTCTTGAAAGTGGCATCATAGTAAACTGGGTGATGAAGAAGGTGCTTGGGATGCTGGCTGTCTTTGGTCAGAGCATTGAGCATAAGGGGTGGTCATTTTGGTGGGCTTAGACAGGAACTTTCAAAAGTTGATTGGGGTGGCTGTTTACAGGTAAAGGGACGATTGACCTGCACAAAACATTTGGAATACTGTGTAGTTGCCCTGCTAGGGAAAGGATGTTATTAAACTGGAAAGGGTGCAGAAACAAGTTAAAAGGATATTACTAAGACTGGAGGGTTTGAGTTAAAAGGAGAGGTTGAATAAGATGGGACTTCTTTCCATGGACGGGAGGCGGCTAAGGGATGACCTTATAGAGCTTTAGAGAATCATGAGAGACATAGATAAAGTGATGTGTTTTGCGTAGGGAAGTCCAAAACCAGAGGGGTGGGTTTAAAGTGAGAGCACAATGATTTCAAAGGGACCTTAGGGGCAACTTTTTGACAGAAGGTGGAGCATGTATGGACTGAGCTGCTAGAGCAAGTGGTAGAAGCAGGTGCGAATTACAATTAAAAGACATCTGGACAGGTACATGAACAGGAAAGGTTTAGAGGGCAAATGGGAGTAGTTCAGTGCTGGATACCTTGCCGGCATGGACAAGGCTGAAGAGCTTGTGTCCGTGCTGTATGATTCTATGGCTCTATGGGACGCCCTTTGAGAAGAGTGCCCACAAAATGACAGAATTCTTCATTAAGCTGGAAAGTAACATAGTTGTTTCGGAGACTAAGGTCCTCTATCTAAATTAAGGAAACTACAATGGTATAAGGTGTGAGCTGTCTGTGATGAATTGTGGAACATTAGTTAAAAGAATTATGGTGGATAGGCAATGACAAACATTTAAAGAATGCACAAAGGAACTGCAGCCATTGTTCAATCCTTCCTGGCTTCAAAATAAAACGGGAAAGATAGCAACCAAGGCAACAAAGGAAGTTAGGGATAGTTTCAGATCCAACAAGCATATAAATTGGCTAAGAAACACAGAATTGAGGATTAGGAGCAATTTAGATTTCTGCAAAGGAGAACAAAGGGATTGAATAAACTGAAGGGCATGGATAGGGTGAACACCTAGAGGGCATTGTTTAAGGTGAGGGGGGAAATTTAAAAGGGACCTAAGGGACAACTTTTTCATGCAAAGGGTGGTGCATGTATGGAGTGAGCTGCCAGAGGAAGCGGTGGAGGCTGGTACAATTACAACATTTAAAAAGCACTTTCATCTGATGAAGGAGCGTCACTCTGAAAGCTGGTGTGCTTCCAATTAAACCTGTTGGACTATACCCTGGTGTTGTGTGATTTTTAACTATGAATAAGGAGGGTTTAGAGGGAGATGGGTCAAATGCTGATTAGATTAATTGAGGATATTTGGTTGGCATGGCCTTTCCATAGTGTACATCTTCAAAACTCAGAGAGAAAAATAGAGTAATCTTCCAAATAACATAAAAACGGATGGGAAAGTTCAGTTATGAAGATAAATCAGAGAAGTTAGGGCTGTTCTCTTTTGAGAAAGTGGCAAGAAGATTAGATTACTTACAGTGTGGAAACAGGCCCTTCGGCCCAACAAGTCCACACCGACCCGCCGAAGCGCAACCCACCCATACCCCTACATTTAACCCTTACCTAACACTACAGGCAACTTAGCATGGCCAATTCACCTAACCTGCACATCTTTGGACTGAAGAGATTGATCAAGATGTTGATAGTCATGAGAGGGATGGATAGATTAGAAGGGATGAAACATTTCCCATTGATCAATGTGTTGAGAACAAAATGCTACAGATTTCAGGTAATCATCAAATGAACAATGGCACAGAAGGAGAAACCTTTTCACATGGTCAGGTCGTTAGGATCTGGAATAGACCGTGTGGTGGAGGGAGCTTCACAGAAGTAGTTACAATCTTAGCAAATAGGAGGAATAGGTCATTCAGCCATTCAATACAATTGTGTCTGATCATCAAATTCCATACCCTTTGATTCCTTTAGCTTCAAGAATTGTATCCAACTCATTCTTCAAAGCATTCAATGTTTTGGCCTCTTTAGTTTCCTGTGGCAATGAATTCCACAGGCTCACCACTCTACGTGAAGAAATTTGTCCTCATCTCAGTCCTCACCCACATTTTTAAACTGTGACCCAAAGTTCTGGATTTTCCTGGTTTCAGAAGATCCTTCCTGCATTTGACCTATTTATTCCTGTAGAAAGTTAAAAAGACCTATGAGGTGCCCCCTCATTCTTCTGAACTCCAGTGAATCAATCCAGTCTCTCTGCATATGTCAGTGCTGCTATCCTAGGAATCAGTCTGTAAACTTTCATTGCCATATCTCAATAGCCAGAACATCCTTTCTTAGATAAGGAGACCAAAACTGCACATAACACTCTCTGTGTGGTCTCACCAAGGCCCTACACAATTGCAGCAACCCATCCCCATTGATGTATTCAAATTCTCTTGAAGAAGTCCACATACCATTTGGCATTTTACTGTGTGCTGCACTTACCTGCTTATTTTCAAGGTTACTAGTTCTCGATGCACTGTTCTTTTTTCAATCTATCACCATTCAATATAAACCTGTTTTTGCTACCAAAGTGGATACTCTTACATTTACCCGCATTATACCTCATCTGCCCACTCTCTCAAGTTGTCCAAATTTCACTGAAGCATTTCTGCGTCCTCTTTGCAGCTCACCCTCCCACCCAGCTTTGTGTCATATGCAAATGTGGAGATGTCCCACTTAGTTCCCTCACATATTTGATTTGAATTGATTATTTATTGTCACAATGGATGAATAAAGTTTGTGAGAAGATTTGTAGCTCGGGTGCTCGTTGCTGTGGTTCTGTTCGCCGAGCTGGAAGTTTTTGTTGCAAATGTTTCGTCCCCTGTCTAGGTGACATCCTCAGTGCTTGGGAGCCTCCAGCGAAGCGCTTCGGTGGTGTTTCCTCCGGCATTTATAGTGGCCTGTCCCTGCCGCTTCCGGTTGTCAGTTTCAGCTGTCCACTGCAGTGGCCGGTATATTGGGTCCAGACCGACCTAATATCGACCACATCGACCTGGACCCAATATACCAACCACTACAGCGGACAGCTGAAACTGACAACCGGAAGCGGCAG
>NC_057735.1:52633513-52643594 GCF_004010195.1 Chiloscyllium plagiosum
AGGACTGCACAAAACACTATATAGGACAAACAGGAAGACAGCTAACGATCTGCATCCATGAACACCAATTAGCCACGAAACGACACGACCAGCTATCCCTAGTAGCCACACTCCCAGACAATAAGCAACATGAATTCGACTGGGACAACACTACCATTATAGGGCAAGCCAAACAAAGAACAGCCAGGGAATTCCTAGAAGCATGGCACTCATCCACAAACTCCATCAACAAACACATCGACCTGGACCCAATATACCGGCCACTACAGCGGACAGCTGAAACTGACAACTGGAAGCGGCAGGGACAGGCCACTATAAATGCCGGGGGAAACACCACCGAAGCGCTTCACAGGAGGCTCCCAAGCACTGATGATGTCACCTAGACAGGGGACGAAACGTTTGCAACAAAAACTTCCAGCTCGGCGAACAGAACCACAGCATGGATGAATAAAGATATCGAGGTTCTAGTCAAGACTAAAAGAGAATTTTTTTTAGATATAGACAATTTGGTTCAATTGAATCTCTTAATTGAATCTCAGTAATTGACAAAGAGATGAGGACCTGGAAACAATCATTATTTTGAAAGAAATTGTATCAGGCAAGCTAATGGAGCTAAGGGTAGACAAATCTCCTGGCCTTGATGGAATGCATCCCAGGGTGCTACAAGAGGTGGCGGAAGAAACCTCAATTGCACTTGCGGTAATATTCCCAAATTCACTGAACTCTGGGACAGTTCCAGTAGATTGGAAAACAGCAAATGTGACACCACTGTTTACAAAGGGAGGTAGACAAAAGATGGGGAATTATAGACCTTAACATAGCTTAAGGTCTGTCATGAGGAAAATGCTTGAGTCTATTATCAAGAAAGAAATAGCAAAGCATCTAGATCAAAATTGTCCCATGGACAGATGCAGCATGGATTCATGAAGGGCTGGTTGTGCTTAACAAATCTTTTGGAATTCTACGAAGACATTACAAACACCGTGAAGAACAGGGAGCAAGTAGATCTTGTGTATCTAGATTTCCAAAAGGCATTCAACATGGTGCCGCACAAAAGGATGCTGTGTAAGATAAAGATGCAAGGGATTACTGGCAATGTATTAGATTGGATAGAGGATTGGTTAACCAACAGGAAACAAAGAGTAGGAATAAATGAGTGCTGTTCTGGTTGGCAATCACTGACCAGTGGTGTGCTTCAGTGATCAGTGTTAGGACCGTAATTATTTGAATTTATGTTGATGATTTGGAGTTGGGGACCTCGTGCCTTTGTAATCTTAGAAAACCTTCTTCACTATGCCACCAATTTTGGTGTCATCCACAAAATTAGTAACCATGCCTTTGATGCTCTTGTCCAAATCTTTTGTCTAAATGACAAACAAAAGCGGATCCAGAAACGATCCTGTGGAACATGCTGGCCACAGGTCTCCAGTCCAAAAAGTAACGCTCCACCACCACCACACACTGACTCATACTGTTTCATCAATAACATAACCAATTGGCAATCTCAACAGGAATGTGCTGGCAGACAGCAAGCTGGTTTGAAGTGTTTTTACTTCAACGCCAAAAGTATCAGAAATTATTCAGTACACCTTGTGAATTACATTAGCACAATCCTCAAGTGCCAGCCATCTACACACTTGGGAAGGATCAATATATATTTTTAAAGTTTGTAAAGTTCTGCAATGCGATATATTCGTTTTAATGCATGGTCGAAACGTGGCTGTGAATCCAGCCTTGCAAACCTTTCCACTTGATTATCCTGGACCGGGATTATAGTTTTGGTGTGGGTCTTATTCCTGACTATGATCCATCAGGCCCTGCTGCAGCTGTATGTTATCAGACTTTTGAAAGGACCTCTTTAACATTAATGTTGATCTCTCACTACACCTTTTCAGCAGCTACAATATTGTACCCTGCACTCTGTCCTGTTCCCCTGATGCACTTGTATAGTATGATCTGCCCGTAAAGTACGTAAGACCACACTTTTCACTGTACCTCGATACACGTGACAGTAATAAACCAAATCAAATGTGTGTGAACACCTGGTGAGGACACGTTGGGCTCAGCTGTGATTATCACATATATTGTTTATACTGTCAGTTTATACTGGTTAGACTTGTGCATGAATAGAATAGGCTTAAGTGAAGTGAAGTGATAGTGCGGTTAAGAAAGCATACGGTGTGTTAGGTTTTATTGGTAGAGGGATTGAGTTCCGGAGCTATGGTGTCATGCTACAACTGTACAAAACGCTAGTGCGGCCTCACTTGGAATACTGTGTATAGTTCTGGTCACCCCATTACAGGAAGGATGTGGAAGCATTGTAAAAGGTGCAGAGGAGATTTACCAGGATGTTGACTGGTCTGGAGGGAAGGTCTTATGAGGAAAGGCTGAGAGACTTGGGTCTGTTCTCAATGGAAAGAAGAAGGCGAAGAGGGGATTTGATAGAGACATACAAGATGATCAGAGGATTAGATAGGGTAGACAGTGAAAATCTTTTTCCAAGGATGATGACATCAGCTTGTATGAGGGGCATAACTACAAATTGAGGGGTGATAGATTTAAGACAGATGTCAGAGTCAGGTTCTTTACTCAGAGTGGTAAGGGCGTGGAATGCCCTGCCTGCCAATGTAGTGAACTCTGCCACATAAGGGAGATATAAACAGTCTTTGGATAAGCATTTGGAAGATGATGGGATAGTGTAGGGGCATGGGCTTAGATTAGTTCACAGGTCAGCGCAACATCGAGGGCCGAATGTCCTGCAATGCATTTCTATGTTCTGGTTGTTCATTAACAGTGTCACGAAGTTGGTGTAAAAATGGTAAAATTGTAAAATGGGAGGAGTGATTGTGTTGACCCTTTCAGTGCTTTTTTATGCCTCGTAATTTAAAAATGAATATCTGTGGATAAGCAGTTGCAGGTGCTCAAATTGACATATTGTATCAAAAAGCCACTCAGTTAGCAGGTCAAGCAACATTTTTACCCAGGCAAAAGTGAGAACTGCAGATGCTGAGATTAGAGTCGAAAGGGTGGTGCTGGAAAAGCACAGACGGTCAGGCAGCATCCAAGGAGCCAGAGAATCAATGTTTCAGGCAAAAGCCCTTCATCAAGAAAACATTTTTACCTAGACGACAGTTTAAATTCAGCCAATTAATTTAAAAAGGCACTTGGAGACTAATGATAAATTAAATTCAAATCTGATGATGTTGACAGTCTGAAACCAATCATATTATAAGAATTTGATGTGTCACGGGGGTATACATCAGAGGGGCAATTGGAGAGGGAGGGCAGAGCCAACTAGCGTCTGAAGAGATAGCAAACCTGCCATTTGAGAGAGAAATACCAGGCTCTCACAAGAAATCTCCACGCTATCTAAAAAAGGACTACCTATCCATAAAGGTACATGGCACGCTTGGTGAATAGTCGTGACAATGGAAAACAACTGAGAAGGCACTTTGGAAAGAAGATGATAATGGAAGAAGATACAGAAAGTTCAGGAAGATCCATTTTGTTTTAACTTTGAGAGAATAAGTTTTAATTTATCGTTCTCATTCCTTGGATTTAGATAAGTGTATCCCGTGTTATTGAAACAGCATGTGAGTGAGAGGTAGGTTATACCATTTGTTACACTTCTTTATCAGATTACGAGGCAAAGTGCTCCTCTTGAGGTATCTCAGACTTAATTATCAGAGTGGTGTCAAGCTCCACTTCGTAACAATAGGAAGGATGCTGTTAAAGTGGAGAGGGTTCAAAAGAGAGTTATCAGGATGTTGCCAGGTATGGAAGGTTTGAGTTATAAAGAAAATCTGGATAAGGGGCACAGACTAAAGGGCACATTTTTAAGGTGAGACGAGACATTGAAAAAAGACATGAGGGGCAGATTTTTTACACCGAGGATGGTCCACGTATGGAATAAACTTCCTGAGGAAGTGGTGGAGTGGGTAGGATTCTGGGTACTCCAAGATGGAGGAAATTGTGGCTGTGAGAGCTGCTCTTTTTTGGAGGTATTTTAGGTGTTGGAGCTGATTTCCTCGAATTCCAGGAGCAATAAATACTGTTTTATAAGCTGTTGCATTGTTTTGGAACTTTGGGGAAAGAAAAATCAAAACAACAGCACTTTAAAAAGGAGGAAAAGATACAAAGGAAGAGACCACATGGTCAGTAAATCAAACGAGAAAGAAACCTGCAGTGTTGTCTGATACAGCAGTGAATGTGCACAGTTACTGCCTTTGCTGTGTCAGTTCAAGTATCCCTGCACATCGGAGTGTGTCTAAGGAAAATTAACAAACAGCAAAAGTCACAGCTGACCTTGGAGGAACCCGTGTGGGGGAGCTCACAGCACAGGAGCAGCTAAGTGCATAGTTTTTAATGTGTAACCTTGCATTTTTTGTAAATCTATAATAGTGAGTAGAGTGGGTTATTTCTGATTACATGTTTTATTGAGATCTATCTCTTGATTAAATTTTCAAAATATAAACCATAGGTACTAAGTTAGCCTGGAGCAGTATTTTCTACAGCAGTCAGACTGCTATTTTCTAGGTCTGTAGATTGTTAAGGAGCAAAGGATGCCTTGAGTAGAGTGATGTGCTGTTCCTGTCAGATGTGGGAGATTAGGGAGAGTGTCCATGTTATTGATGATTATGTCTACAGGAAGTGTGTTTGGTTGCGAATCATATCAGATCACATGGATTGGTTGGAATGGAAGTTAGAGGCGATGAGGAATTTACAGGAGATAGGAATGTGATGGATGGGACTTATAGGAAGGGAAAAAAAACCAAAGATACAGTCAGGTAGATGGGTTACCACCAGGAAAGGTGGGACAAGGAGGCAGGCAATGCAGGAGTCTCCTGTGGCTATTCTCATCTCAAACAAATATGCTGTTTTGGAAAATGTGGGGGGTGATGGATCCTGAGGAGAATATAGCATGAACAGCCAAGTTTCTGGTACCAAGACTGTCTCTAATGTAACAAGGGGTACAATTGTGATAGGGAACTCTCCACTTAGAGGCACAGATGGACATTACTGCAGCTGACAGCAAGAAATCAGAATGGTGTGTTGCCTCCCTGGTGCCAGGATCAAGGATATCTCAGAGAGAGTGCAGAATATTCTCAAAGGGGAGAGGGCCCAGTAGGAGATCAGTGTACACATTGGAATGAACGACATAAAGGAAAATGATGAGATTCTGAAGGGAAAATATAGGAAGTTAGGCAGGAATTTAAAAAGGAGGTCCTCGAGGGTAGTAATACCTAGATTACTCCTGGTGCTACAAGCTAGTGAGGGTAGAAAAGGAGAATAGAGCAGATGAATGTACGGCTGAGGAGCTGATGCAGGGGAGAAGGGTTCACATTTCTGGATCATTGGAATCTCTTCTGGGGTAGGAGTGACCTGTAGAAGAAGGACGGATTGCACCTGAATTAGAAGAGGACTAATATACTGGCAGGGAGACTTGCTAGAATTGCTCAGGAGGATTTAAACTAGTAAGGTGGTGGTGTGGGACCCAGGGAGATGGTGAGGAAAGAGATCAATCTGAGACTGGTACAGTTGGGAAAGGAGCGAGTCAATCAGTCAGGGCAGGCAGGGACAAGGTAGGACTAATAAATTAAAATTCATTTATTTCAATGCAAGAGGCCCAACAGAGAAGGCAGATGAACTCAGGGCATGATTACAAACATGGGACTGGGATATCATAGCAATTACAGAGGTGTGGCTCAGGACTGGCAGCTTGATGTTCCAGGATACAAATGCTACAGGAAGGATAGAAAGGGGTGTAGGAGAGGAGTGGTATTGGCTGTACATATGGAGGATATTCCTGAAAATACATCCAGGGTGGAACTGAGGAACAAGAAAGGGATAATCACCTTATTGGGTTGTACCATAGATGTCCCAATAGTCAGCGGGAAATTGAGAAACAAATTTGTAAAGGGATCTCAGTTATCTGTAAGAATAATAGGATGATTATGGGAGGGGATTTTAACTTTACAAACACAGACCATGACTGCTATAGTTTTAAAGGTTTCAATGGGGAGGAATTTGTTAAGTGTATGCAAGAAAATGTTCTGATTCAGTATGTGGATGCACTTACGAGAGAAGGAGCAAAACCTGACTTAATCTTGGGAAATAAAGCAGGGCAAGTCACTGTGGTGTCAGTGGGGGAGCATTTTGGGGCCAGCGACCATAATTCTATTAGTTTTAAATCAGTGACTGAAAAGGATAGACCAGATCTACAAGTTAAAGATCTAAACACAGGCGACTGACTGTGTGGAGTTTGCACGTTCTCCCCGTGTCTGCGTGGGTTTCCTCCGGGTGCTCCGGTTTCCTCCCACAGTCCAAAGATGTGCAGGTTAGGTGAATTGGCCATGCTAAATTGCCCTTAGTGTTAGGTCAGGGGTAAATGTAGGGGTATGGGTGGGTTGCGCTTCGGCGGGTCGGTGTGGACTTGTTGGGCCGAAGGGCCTGTTTCCACACTGTAAGTAATCTAATCTAAACTGGAGGCCAATTTTGACAAGGTAAAAACAATGACTGTAGATGCTGGAAACCAGATTCTGGATTAGTGGTGCTGGAAGAGCACAGCAGTTCAGGCAGCATCCAAGGACAGGCAAAATCGACGTTTCGGGCAAAAGCCCTTCATCAGGAAGGGCTTTTGCCCGAAACGTCGATTTTGCCTGTCCTCGGATGCTGCCTGAACTGCTGTGCTCTTCCAGCACCATTAATCCAGAAGCCAATTTTGATAGTATTAGGTAAGAACTTTCAAAAGGTGGGGGCAGAAGCTCGTAGGTAAAGGGACGGCTGGAAAATGGGAAGCCTTCAAAAAATGAGATAATGAGAGTCCAGAGGCAGTATGTTCCTGTTAAGGTGAAGACAAGGATGGTAGGTATAGGGAATGCTGGATGACTAGAGGAATTGAGGGTTTGGTCGAGAAAAAGAAGCAAGCATGTGTCAGGTCTGGACCCCAGAGATTGAGCGAATCCTTAGAAGAGTGTAAAGGTAGTAGGAGGATACTTAAGAGAGTAGTCAGGGAGCTTGAGGTAGATTTGGCAAATAGGGTTAAGGAGAACCCAAAGGGATTTTATAAACATGTTAAGGATGAAAGGGTAACTAGGGAAAGAATAGGCCCCCTCAAAGATCAAAAAGTGTGGTGCTAGAAAAGCACAGCCAGTCAGGCAGCATCTGAGGAGCAGGAGGGTCGACATTTCAAATAAGCATAACCTCTCGAAACGCTGATTCTCCTGCTCCTTGGATGCTACCTGACCGGCTGTGCTTTTCCAGCACCACACATTTTGACTCTGACCTCCAGCATCTGCAGTCCTCACTTTCTCCTCCTCAAAAATCAGCAAGGTAGCCTATGTGTGGAATTGCAGGAGATGGTGGAGATACTAAACAAGTGTTTTGCATCAGTGTTTACCGTGGACAAGGCCATGGAAATTATGAAATGTGGGGAAATAGATGGTGACATCTTGAAAAATGTCCATATTACAGAGGAGAGATCTTAAAACGCACAAAGATGGATAAATCCCTAGGACCCTGATCAGGTGTACCCTAGAACTCTGTGGGAGGCTAGGGAAGTGATTTCTGGGCCCCTTGCTGAGATATTTGTATCATCGATAGTTATAGGTGAGGTGCCGGAAGACCGGAGGTTGGTTAACGTGGTGTCACTGTTTAAGAAGGGTGGTAAGGACAAGCCAGAGAACAATAGACCGGTGAGCCTGTGGTTGGCAAGTTGTTGGAGGGAATCCTGAGGGACAGGATTTACGTGTATTTGGAAAGGCAAGGACTGATTAGGATAGTCAACATGGCTTTGTGCGTGGGAAATCATGTTTCACAAACTTGATGAGTTTTTTGAAGAAGCAACAAAGAGGATTGATGAGGGCAGAGCGGTGGATGTGAGCTATATGGACTTCAGTAAGGCGTTCGACAAGGTTCCTCGTGGTAGACTGGTTAGCAAGGTTAGATCTCATGGAATACAGGGAGAACGAGCCATTTGAATACAGAACTGGCTCAAAGGTAGAAGACAGAGAGTGGTGGTGGAGCATTGTTTTTCAGACTGGAGGCTTGTGACCAACAGTGTGCAATGAGGATCAGTGCTGGGTCCACTACTTTTCATCATTTAGATAACTGATTTGGATGTGAACATAGAGGTATAATTAGCAAGTTTCCAGATTACCCCAAAATTGGAGGAGTAGTGGACAACGAAGAAGGTTACCTCAGAGTACAATGGGATCTTGATCAGATGGGCCGATGGGTGAGGAGTGGCAGATGGAGTTTCATTTGGATGGAGCAGATAGAGTTTAATGTGAGGTGCTACATTTTGAAAAGGCAAAGCCAGGCAGGACTTATACACTCAATGGTCCTGGGGTGTGTTGCTGAACAAACAGACCTCACAGTCCAGGTTCATAGCTCTTTAAAAGTGGAGTCGCAGGTAGATAGGATAATGAAGGAGGCATTGGTATGCTTTCCTGTATTTGTCAGAGCTTTGAGTATTGGTGTTGGGAGGTCAAGTTGCTGCTGTGAAGGATATTGGTTAGACCACTTTTGGAATATTGGTGAGTAATTCTGGTCAAGGTTGCCAAGGTTGGTGCTTTTGAGATACAGGGAGATGCTGAATAGGCTGGGGCTGTTTTCTCTGGAGTGCCAGAGGTTTATAAAATCATGAGGGGCATGGATAGGGTAAACAGAGTTGGACCAAAGGGGTCTGTTTCTGTGCTGTATGTCTCTATGACTCTAATTGCAACGACATTTGGATAATTACA
The DNA here is from genome assembly GCF_004010195.1 of Chiloscyllium plagiosum. Classification (NCBI taxonomy): domain Eukaryota; kingdom Metazoa; phylum Chordata; class Chondrichthyes; order Orectolobiformes; family Hemiscylliidae; genus Chiloscyllium; species Chiloscyllium plagiosum. Next base: position 52,642,258 of record NC_057735.1, read on the forward strand.
TGAGTAGGAAAGGTTTGGAGGGATATGGGTAGGAGCAGGCAAATGGGACTAGTTTAGGTTGGAATTAATGTTTGGCATGGCCTGGTTGGACAGAAGGGTTTGTTACCATGCTGTAGGACTCAATGGCCAATCTGCACACTCCATCAGCTGGTCTATATCCTTCTGAAGTCCTGCAATATCTTCCTCACAGTTTACAATGCGTCAGAGTACTGTATCATCTCCAAGAATTGAAATTGTGCTCTGCATACCAAGGTCCAAATCATTAGCATCTTACAGGAAAAGCAAGGATCCCAACTGTGACCTCTGAAGGACCCTGCTACAAACCTGCCTTCATGCCCATCCTTTAGCATCCATTTCCTGTCACTCAGCCAATTCCATATCCAAGTAGCTACTGTTCCTTCTATTCTATGAATTTTGAATTTACTTATTTCCTCTGCTTTGTCTGCTCACCGGTTTGTTTAAACTTTGGTGATCTTGGAATAGCCGCAGTTTCTGATCCTGGCAGGTTCTTTTGCTCTCCGGTGTTATACAAGTGCCGCACCTGATAATATAAGGAGACACAGTCAGAGCCTCTGCACCAGAGGAGGTTTTAGCAGAGATAAAGTAAAAATCATTACAATATTCATGCCTACAACATTCCAGAGGGGCAGAGTTTGTATTGACACTGAACATAACGGAATGGTAAAAAGTGAGAGCTGCTTGGTGCTGTGTTCGAGAGGGGACATGCTGGACATGGTAGCATGTCACAGAAAAGAAGGGACGCTACCTGAGAATTACTCAGCTCATTACATGGGGAAAGTTGCCAAGTGGATTTCCCAGGGCTTGGCAGATGAACTGCAAATAGCAGACATTTTTGTCAGAGAGACACAGAGGAAGATCTCTCCAATACTGTAAACAAAAATTCAAAATCAGCAGTCTCCCAGCAAGCTCATATTCACCAACATGATCTTCGCAAGCCCCAAATCCCATCTCTCCCTCTCATCCCAAGCTCCGATCACCCTGCGAGCCCCAATCACCCTGCAAGCCATCTCTGAACGCCAAGAGCCCCAAACCCAATCTCCAGGAATCGCCCTCCTCTCCAATTCGCATGCCTGACCCAATCAACCAAGGATATTCTTGAGGTTGGGTAGATTAGACAAGGTCAGTGGGGGTGGTGGGGGTGTGGAATTTGCTGAAATAAGGGAGTTTAGAGTGGGGGCGGGGGTGTGTGTGAGGGAATGGTGGGTTTAAAGAGGACCAGGATGAGGGTTTGGAGTTTAGATAGGGTCTGGGAGAGGGTTTAGACAGGGTTGGGGTGTTTAAACAATTTCAGGGAGGGGGTTTAGACAGGGTTGGGG
>NC_057735.1:52648144-52652366 GCF_004010195.1 Chiloscyllium plagiosum
GGGGAGGGAGGGCAGTTTAGAGAAGGTCGGGAGGGCAGTTTAGAGAGGGTCGGGAGACCAGTTTAGAGAGGTCGGGGATGGAGTGTAGAGAGGGTCAGGAGGTGTTTAGAGTGGGTTGGGGAGAGAGTTGGGTGGTGGTGGTGGGGAGTTTGTACCGAGTTGGTGGGGTCTTGATGAGGTCGATGGGGAGTTTAGTCGAGGTTGAGCAGATGCGGTGCTTCCTGGTTTGCGAGTGGAAGTGGGTGAAGACACTCACCTGATTTTCATCCAGGACGTGGATGTTGACTTTGGGATAGCGAGTGACAGGGTCAATACTGTAGAGGTTGTAGTTCTTGCTGATGTTCGACGGTGTGGTCTGGGGCAATAACCTGTAAATACTTTCCCTAAAAATGAGTTTAAAAAGAATGGCATGCATTTAGATAGCGCTTCTCATAACCACAAAACATTTTCAGTTGCCTCACAGCCAATGAAGTACATCTGAAGTGAAGTCACTGAAGTAGTGTTGGAAATTCAACAGCCCATTTACAAACACCAACAGGATAATGCCCAAGTCACCTGCTTTTGTGTGATGCTGCTTGTGAGCTGAATACTGGACAGCAGAATGTGGACTACCTGCTTGTGCAACAGCTCCACAAAGGCAGCAGGACAGGTAAACAGGGTGGTTAAGGCGTTCATCTTCACCAGTCCAGGCGTAGATTATATGAGCAAGGAGATTATGTTGGAGCTGTAGAGGACACAGCTGGAGTACTGTGTGCAGTTCTGATAATCACAATTATAGGAAGGATATGATTTCAACTGGAGGGGGTGCAAAGGAGATTTACCAAGGCATTGCCTGGGATGGCACATTGCAGCTGTGAAGAGAAACTGGAATCAGCTTCGGTCGTTTTCTTTAGAGCAGAATAAGTTGGGGGTGGGGGGGTGGGACCTGCTAGAAGTGTATAAGATTATGAGAGGCATGGTCAGGGTAAATAGAAAGCAGCGGCTCCCCTTAGTGAAAGGGTTAATAACCAGGAGGCATAATGTTAAAGGGAAAGGCAGGAGGTTTAGAGGTAATTTGAGGAAAATCGTTTTCACAGTGGGTGGTGGAAATCTGGAATGTGGTGCCTAGGACCATGGTTGAGGCAGAAAACGTCACAACCTTTAAAAAGGTATTTGACATGAACACTTGAAGTACCATAATATTCAAGGCTATGGGCCTAGTGTGGGGAAGTGGTACTGATGTAGCTAGTATGTGTATTTTTGGTAGGACAAACTTGATGGGTTGAATGGTCTCTTCTGTACAGTAGGATTCTTTGATTCTATGAACCTTCCTCCTCTTTCTCAAAGTAATGCCACAGGATCTTTTACACCTTTCTAAATCAGTGGAAGCTTCTCAGTTCAATTTCTCATCTGATATGCTGCATCTCCAACAAGGCAGCACAGAACATTGAACAATACAGCAGTTACAGGCCTTTCGGCCCACGATATTGGGCCGAGCATTGACCTACACAGCCCTCAGTTTACTGCCGTCCATGTGATTGTTCAGCAGTCGCTTAAATGTCCCTAATGTCTCTGACACTACTACCACCTGTCACAAGGTTACTAGGGCCCTTGATCTTTTCCAGAGGGGTCGCAAAAACAGCCCAGGCTCCAAAACAGCTGAGTTGGTGCAGAGATGAACGGTTTATTGGGGCCCTTGTTGTTTACCCCTAAACAGATGATACCTCAGGCCAAAGGCTTTCAAGATTTAGAAATAGCTTATATACTGAAATGGGAGCGACCTGTCCTGGCAGCTGAGGGTTTTTGGTTCAGTTCAGCAGTTGCGTATGTGAAGAAAGGCTGCTGGAGTTAGTTACATTCGAGACTGAAACTACGCGCTCTCGTTTTGCCATTCTAACTTCGACCTGTAAACCTCGGTTTCATTTTTACTCTGTGTTTAACATAGAACATAGAAGAACATAGAAGAATACAGCGCAGTACAGGCCCTTTGGCCCTCGATGTTGCGCCGATCCAAGCCCACCTAACCTATACTAACCCACTATCCTCCATATACCTATCCAATGCCCGCTTAAATGCCCATAAAGAGGGAGAGTCCACCACTGCTACTGGCAGGGCATTCCATGAACTTACGACTCGCTGAGTGAAGAACCTACCCCTAACTTCAGTCCTATATCTACCCCCCCTTAATTTAAAGCTATGCCCCCTTGTAATACCCGACTCCATACGTGGGAAAAGGTTCACACTGTTTAAGCGGTTTGTACATTGGGATTGTTGCAAGTATTTTCAGAACATCATAATTAAGCCGGGTTTGGACAGGACAAGTTAGGCAGTATTCTGTTTTCTGTTCTCGGTGTTTCATTCCATAACTTTGTGAATAAATCTTGTTTAAAACCTGGCTGATGACCCAGCTAATTTAGTCCAGGAATATCCACTATGCACCTAGCTAAACAAATAGCAAAGATACGGTCTGGGTTATCTGCTTCAAAATGTTTTGAGGGGTCTGTCTAGTCCATAACGCACCGCTGGCAGTGCATTCCACACACCCACCACTCACTGCGTAACAAACCTACCTCTGACATCTCCCCTATACCTTCATCCAATCACCTTAAAATTAAAACCCCTTGTGTCAGCCATCTCTGCCCTGGGGAAAAGTCTCTGACTGCAACATTCCCATAGTTATGCATTGGCACTTGAACCCTGAACCCCATAACTCAGAAGAGAGATTGACTGATTGATTTATTTTTGTCACATGCACCGAGACGCCGTGAAAAGTGTAGCTATGCATATTATACAGACAGATCATGTCATATAATGTGCATCAGGTAACAGAGTGCAGTGTTACAGCCACTGAGAAGATAGAGAGAGAGAGAGATCAGAATTAACATTTGAGAGATCCATTCAAAAGTCTGCTAACACTGGGGAAGAAGCTGTTTTCGAATCTTGGGTATGTGCATTCAAATGTTTGTATCTTCTGTCTGACAGAAGAGGGTATAAGAGAGGATGGCTGGGGTGGGAGGGGTCTTTGATGATGTTGGCTGCTTTCCCGAGGCAGCTGTAAGTATAGATGGAGTCAATGGATGGAATGCTGCTTATAGACTGGGCTGTGTTCACAACTTTTTGCAGTTTTTTGCAGTCTTGGGAAGAACAGTTGCCACACCAAGCTGTGATGTATCCAGAGAGGATGCTTTCTATGGTGTATCTGTAAAAATTGATAGGAGTTTTGGGGACATGCCAAAATTCCATTGCCTCCTGAGGAAGTACATTGTTGTGCTTTCTCAACTGTTGTGTCATCATGGGTGGACCAGAACAGATCGTTGGTGATCATCACTCCCAGAAACTTGATGCTCTTGATCATCTCCACCTCAGGCCCATTGATACAGACTGGGATGTGCCCTCCACTCTGCTTCCTGGAGCCAATGACCAACTCCTTTGTTCTGCTGACACTGATGGAGAGATTGTTGTCTTCACAGCATACTGTTAAGCACTCAATCTCCTTCCTGTGCTCTGTCTCATCATTGTTAGAGATCCGACCCGCGATGGTGGTCACGTCAGCAAAGTTGTAAATGGAGTTGGAGCAGAATGTGGCCACACAATCATAAGGAGTACAGGAAGGGGCTGAGTACGCAGTCTTGCAGGGCACCAATGTTGAGCATTATGGTGGAGGAAGTGTTGTTGCATGTGTATTCTTACTGATTGCAGTCTAGAAAGAATGAGCCACTGAGTTCAAAGCAACATGTATTAATCAGGAGCTGCACATGCCCTGATTTGAGAAGAGGTTAATGTAAACACACCCTGCCCCTCCCACAACCCAGACACTAAGAATTCAGCCATACACAAAAAGCTGCATGTACCTCAATAATCTGAGTTAGATAGGAAGGCAAAGTATCACAGTGTTGACTGGCTACATGCCTGCTTAGAAAGGGAAGCCTTGAAGTTGGAGTTGATGACAACCTACACATGTTGTCCTATGTGTACTGGTTCAGCTAGAACTTGCCAGTGAACATCATCACACAGCCAACCAAATGCATTCAATATGTCACCAAAAGTCCTCTTAGAACATAGAACAATACAGCACAGAACAGGCCCTTCGGCCCACGATGTTGTGCCGAACATTTGTCCTAGCTTAAGCACCTATCCATGTACCTATCCAATTGCCGCTTAAAGGTCACCAATGATTCTGACTCTGCCACTCCCACAGGCAGCGCATTCCATGCCCCCAGCACTCTCTGGGTAAAGAACCTAC
>NC_057735.1:52655272-52665346 GCF_004010195.1 Chiloscyllium plagiosum
TCTATCCACGTTTCCGTGGTGGCCACAACATCGTAGTCCCAGGTACCTATCCACGCCTTAAGTTCACCGACCTTATTTCTGATACTCCTTGCGTTGAAGTATACGCACTTGAGCCCATCTCTGTGTCCGCAAGTAGTCCCTGTCAGTGCTACCTTCTCCACAGCCTCCCTACAGTCTTGGGCATCCTGACACACAGCTAGCTTACTTGCTGGACTACAAGTCCGGATCCCATCCCTCTGCCAAATTAGTTTAAACCCCCCTGCAGAGTGCCTGCAAACCTACCCCCCAGGATATTGGTGCCCTTCTGGTTCAGGTGCAACCCGTCCTGCTTGTACAGGTCCCACCTTCCCCAGAATGCCGTCCAATTGTCCAAATACCTGAAGCCCTCCCTCCTCTTCTACTAATCAAGGTAACTGGCACTCAGCATTTATTAACATATGACCATACAAATCAGCAAGAGGAGGCCATACAGCCCCTGAGTCTGCTCCACCATACAATAAAATCAGAGCTGATCTGATTACTGCACATTTCCACCTATCCCTAAGAACCTTTCACCTCCATGCAGATAAACAATCAATCAATGCACGTCTTAAAGATAGTCAATTACTCCATTTCCACTGGCTTTCAGAAAGAGAGTTCCAAAGACTCAAGACACTCAGAGAAATTGCAGTGAAGAAGGATGGGGAGCGACTTGATGGAGGTGTACAAGATGCCGAGAGGCAAGATGAAGTGAATACAGACGAACCTCGATTATCCGAATATCAATTATACAAATTTCAGATTATCCGAAGAAGATCTTAAGGTCCTGATGGAAATATTGTATCAAAGACGTGTTTCCAACACTGATCGTGTCCTTTATTTACAGTGATTAAAAGTGATCTCGGCTTACTGAAATGCTGTCGAGAATAGTCCTGGACTGATGGAAGCCCAGGCACTGTCTTCAAATGACTGACCTCCCACCCTATCTCTCTCCCCCCACGCTTTCCCTGGAGTTTTACACAGGGGTGTACCCTAAACCCCACCTTCCCCAGATAATCTCTCCAATGTTTTCTTGTAAAGGCCAGAGGTGGAGCCTGTCAACAAGTTGCAGTAAAAAGGTGTGCGTGTGCCTGTGTGTGTGTGTGTGTGTGTGTATGAGTGGATCTGTGTGCGTGTGTGAGTGGGGGGGGGGCGCGCTGTGTATGTGCGTGTGTGTGCGCACGCGTGCGCTATTTGGAGACTCAGCCCCCAAAGACGGCACACCAGTCTTATTGTTGGTGCCCAGTCCAACTGCCCTGGGGGTTAGACAGGGTTGGGGAGCAGACGTAGGGGGACAGAAGCTTGCACATGGTGTGCTGCTGCCTAGTCTCCTGAACGGGGAGCGGACTTAATAGAAAACTCCGAGTCCCAGAGGAAAGGCATGGAATCAATTAACTGAATAATCAATTATCTGAATGAAATAGTGCCTGCCCATCTCATTCAGATAATCGAGGTTCCTCTGTCGTCAGAGACTTTTTCCCAGGGCAGAAGTGGCTATCACACCAGGACATAATTTTAATGTGACTGAAGGAAGGTTTAGGGAGATGTCAGAGGTACGTTCTTTACACAGAGGGTGGTGGGTGCATGGAATGTACTGCCAGCGGTGGTAGTTCAGTCACTCTTGGATAGGCACATGAATGATAGTAAAATAAAGGGCACATAGGTTAGTCTGATCTTAGAGTAGGATAAAAGGGAGGCACAACATTTAGGGCTGGAAGACCTGTACTGTGCTGTATTGTTCTATGTTCTAAATGTTTTCTCCCTACCTTTGTCTTAAGGTGATCCCTTATTTGGTGAATATGAGATTAAGGTCATTCATGATCTAATATGTCGAATCAGTCTCAAGAGGCTAAATTACATACTCATGTTCCTATTTTCCTAATATACATCCCACCTATACATCACTGTATATCCCACACACACAAGCAAACACAAATATTCACTAACATACATCGATACATATACACTCGCTCATTGACACACTTACATTCCTCTGTCACTCACACCTAATATACATATGTATGCACATACCTCCCCACATACTGACTTGCAGCGATATGTACACATACCAACATACAAACCCACATAGAGTTACATATATCCACACAAAAAACTATGCATTTTCACACATATTACCATGTATCCATACATGCATACACACAGCATACTAGTCCACATCCATGCACACCTATACATTCTCTAACATACACCCAGACATACACACAGATCAATATACATCCACACTTGCACATAAACCCACTTACACAATAACATACAGGTGCTGTTGCTAACACACCCACTTGCACACCAAAACACACCTGGACATGGGCACACACCCACAAACCCACATACATACACATCAGTACTCACTGAGATAAATACATGCATATATATGTATGTACACCTATTCATGCACAGACATGAGCACAGAGATGCACACCTCCATACAAACGCTGATCCACAAACCCATACCAACATACAAGCAAACCAATGCAGAGTCAAACTGACATGCACACATACACTTAAACACAAACAACCTTTACAGCGACATTTATCAAAGGAAGATGAGTAGAGAATAGGCAATCAATGAGTCTGAGACAGGATCAGTGACATTTACTCAGACAGGCTTCACTTCCCCTGCACCCACACCTGACATACTCCAGGTCAACTGTTCTAACACGATAGGCACCTTGTTTAAATCCCTCAAAGTTGCTGGCAACACATCTGTCTTTATTGTAGAAGGTGCAGAGGCTGAGTGTGGAGGACATGGTGTACCAGCACATTTCTCATCTCTGTACCAGCCACAGCAATGAATGAAGAGTCAGTGGCACTGACCATAATAACTGGAAACAAAGACTGTAATACAACATGATTCCTTCAGATCAAGTAGAACATGGATTGCTGCTAATTGTCCATTTTACTTTCAGCACCTGCCTGTGTATATAAGTTAAAATGTTCGCATCGCCCAGCTGGCATCGAAGTCTTCTTATTTGGGAAGTTACCACAAGAATCATACTCTTCCAGGTGAGAGATATCCCAGGTGATGATAATAACCTGTAAAAGATTGCTGGGGATCAAGCTCTGTGAGGATACTAACTCCCCTGGAGTTGGTGGGGAGGTGCCAAACTGCAACAAAAATGAACCTCCTCTCTCCAAAAGCTGGAGCTCTGAACAAAATCACAAATCCATAGCCTTAGATTTAGTTTAAGCACCTTGAAGTCAGTATGTTAGCCAGGATTAATCACCTGTTTTACAGATTAGTCTAACACTTGTATAAGAACAATATTCTTACTAATCAACATATTAAAGCTTGTTGCTTTAAATCACTTGGGCCTAAATCACTTGGCTGTTGTTGTTTAAAAATTAAATAATCTGACATTGTAACTCCATCGTTTAACAGACAACCTTTAACAGCCCTTTTCTTGCTGCTGTCTCCCCTCATAACCATCAACAGAACCTTTCACTAATATGGGCACGGTGGCTCAATGGTTAGCACTGCTGCCTCACAGCACCAGGGACCTGGGTTCAATTCCCGGCTGGCTGTGTGGAGTTTGCACATTCTCCCTGTGTCTGCGTGGGTTTCCTCCGGGTGCTCCGGTTTCCTCCCACAATCCAAAGATGTGCAGGTGAGGTGAATTAGCCATGCTAAATTGCCCGTAGTGTTATGTGCATTAATCAGGGTAAATATAGGATAGGGGAATGGGTTTGGGTGGGTTACTCTTCGAAGGGGCGGTGTAGACTCGTTGGGCCGAACGGCCTGTTTCCACACTGTAGATAATCTAATCTAATATTAAACAAAAGCTTCAACTAAGACCAATCCACGTATCACTTCAATATTAGCTGCCTGAAATTGTTGAAGTTCCTCGATTCCAACCTGAAGATGCATCACCTGGAACCTTAGGAACACGGCTATACTGAACAAGTTTGGTGGGTTTTTTCAAGGAGGTGACCAAGTGTTTGGATGAGGGTAGGGCAGTTTCTAGAGTCTTTGAGTCTTACAGCGTGGAAATGTGAGCAAATGTGAGGTCTTGCACTTTGGAAAAAAGAATACAAGCATGGACTACTTTCTAAACGGTGAGAAAATTCATAAAGCCAAAGTACAAAGGGATCTGGGAGTGCTAGTTGAGGATTCTCTAAAGGTAAACATGCAGGTTGAGTCCGTGATTAAGAAAGCGAATGCAATGTTGTCATTTATCTCAAGAGGGTTGGAATATAAAAGCACTGTTGTGCTACTGAGACTTTATAAAGCTCTGGTTAGGCCCCATTTGGAGTACTGTGTCCAGTTTTGGTCCCCAAACCTCAGGAAGGACATACTGGCACTGGAGCATGTCCAGCGGAGATTCACACGGATGATCCCTGGAATGGTAGGTCGAACATAAGAGGAACGGCTGAGGATCCTGGGATTGTATTCATCGGAGTTTAGAAGATTAAGGGGAGATCTAATAGAAACTTACAAGATAATACACAGCTTGGAAAGGGTGGACGCTAGGAAATTGTTTCCGTTAGGCGAGGAGACTAGGAGCCGTGGACACAGCCTTAGAATTAGAGGGGGTCAATTCAGAACAGAAATGCGGAGACATTTCTTCAGCCAGAGTGTGGTGGGCCTGTGGAATTCATTGCCACAGAGTGCAGTGGAGGCTGGGACACTAAATGTCTTCAAGGCAGAAATTGATAAATTCTTGATGTCACAAGGAATTAAGGGCTACGGGGAGAATGCGGGTAAGTGGAGTTGAAATGCCCATCAGCCATGATTGAATGGCGGAGTGGACTTGATAGGCCGAATGGCCTTACTTCCACTCCTATGTCTTATGGTCTTATGGAAACAGACCATGCCAAACATAATCCCAAACTAAACTATCCCCACCTTTTTCTGCTTGGCCCATATCCTTCCAAAACTTTCCTTTTCATGTACTTATTTAAATTCATCCACCACTTCATCTGGAAGCTCACTCCACATACGAACCACACTGTGTAAAAATGTGTTCCTCATGCCTTTTTAAAATCTTTCTCCGCTCACCTTAAAAATATGCCAAGTCTTGAAATTCCCCACCCAGAGGAAAGACACCTTATCTATACACATCATGATGTTATAAACTTCTATAAGGTCACCTCCCAATCTCCAACGTTCTAGTGAAACAAATCCCAGGCATATCTAGCCTTTCCTGATACAAGCAGCTCTTCTCTAACGTGATGGTTGCGTTCTTGTATGACCACGTGCGATATAAATATTGCACAATAAAAATAATACTAATAAAGTGTTGGTGATGCTACTGTGTTACAGTCAAAACGCACGGTTTAAAAGTTTGAGCATTAGAAACAGCATTCCCTATTCGTCAATCAAGTTACAGCCAATTTGCACGTTGATGAAATGTGCGTTAGAGCAGAATGACCTGTAACTCCCACACTCCATTCCTGGCAACAGCCTGGTAAATCTTTTCTGAACCCTCTCCAAATTAATAATATCCTTCCTGTAACAGGGCAACCTTACTTCAGAGTCATGGACATATTACTCCAGAACAGTCCTCATCAACATCCTGTACAACTTTAACATAATGTCCCAACTCCTATGCTTAGTTTGGTTGATTTAGTTTATATGGATTTCCGCATGTCTTTGAAAAGATTCCAAATGGGAACCTGATAAAGGAAATAAAGCTCATGGAATCCAAGGTAACATTGCAAGTTGGATCCAAAATTAGTTTATTGACAGGAGGTAGAGGTGGTGGTAGAAGGCTTTATGTGTGAATGGAGCCTAGTGTGCAGTGGTGTCCCACAGCTTGTGTTTGTGATATTGGTAACTGATATGGGTAAGAATATGAGGAGGACGATAAGTAAGTTTGTAGATGACACAAGATTGGCCAGATGATTAACAGTGGGGAAGAAGGTCTTCGGCTTCAGAAGGATATAGACGGTGTGGTCAAATAGGCAGTTTAGTGGCAGATGGAACTTAATCCTGATAAATGTGAGGTGACACATGGCAAGACACAGGAATCTTGGAGGAATGCGGGGACCTTGGTGTGCTTGTCCACAGATAGCGTCATAGAGGTATACAGCACGATGCCTAAAGTTAGCTTGATATCTGGTTAAGATGACAGACAGGACACTTGCATTTGGCATGTTGCATAGATTATAAGAAGAATGAGATTATGTTGGAGCTGTACAGAACTTTGGTTAGGCCATAGCTGGAGTACTGTGAACAGTTCTTGTCACCACACAGTAGGCGGGTGCACAGGAGATTCACCAGGATGTTGCCTGGGATGGAACAGTTTAGCTACGAAAACAGGTTGGATAAGCTCGGGTTGTTTCCTTTGAGCAGAGAGTTTGAAGGGGACTTGATAGAGGTGTATAAGATTACGAGAGGAATGAAAAGGGTGAATAGAAAGCAGCTCTTCCATTTGGTGAACAGTCAATAACAAGGGGGCATAACCGAAAAGTGAAAGGCTAGAGGTTTAAAGGGGATTTGAGGAAAACCTTTTCCCCCAGAAGATAGTGGGAATCTGGTGTGCGCTGCCTGGGAAAATAAGCTGGAAGAACTCAGCAAGCCAGGCAGCATCTGGAGATGGAGAAGGCAATGTTTTGGATATAACCCTGAAGAAGTATTATACCTGAAATGTTGACTTCTCCACCTCTTGATGCTGCCTGGCTTGCTGTGTTCTTCCAGCCTCCTGCTTTTCTGCTTTAGATTCCTGCATCTGCAGTTTTTGTGGTTCTGGGAGAGTAGTTGAGGTGGGAAAGTACTTGGAATAACACTTGTGGAGACATAACATTCAAGGCTATGGCTCATCCTGGGCAAGTGGAAGTAGTATACGTAGTAATATATTTTTGGCAGTACAGACCCAACAGGCCAAAGGCCTCTCTTGAGTTGTATGATTTAAGGATTCTAGAAGGTCATTTCCTCCATTAACTACACCATGACAGAATAGTAAATCATATTACCGTGTGTCGGGAGTTATCTGTGAGCCAGACGAGATTGGAACAGCAGGTTTTCTTCCCTAGAGGACCAGGTGGATTTTTACAACTGGTCACTTTCATCCTCACTATTACTGAGACTACATGAAACTACATTTATATTGTAAAAGTAGTTAATTGAAACTAAATTCCTCAGATATCAAGGTGCTTAACAGGTTACAAATATTTCATCCGATGGATGAAAAAGGACAATTTCCTGTTATAGGAGAATCCAAAATACATAAATTCAAGCTCGCTTGTTCAGGACAATAATGAGGTACAGTTTACAAATATTCTCTCCTGTTCCTCTGAACTTCAAGGGAAGGACAAACAGGTTGCAAACAGCAATGTGAGATGGTCTCAACCAGATTTGGCGTTGACGGAGAGAGAGAAATGGAATGAAGCCGACCAAGAAGGAACAGCCAAACCCAGCAGGAACCCTCACCTCTCTGCCAGCACTTTCAGGGGAGCCGCACCTTGTGCCCAATTCCTCACCATCCAGGCAGTATCAAACGCAGCGAGAAATCCACGTGCTATCCCAGTTCCCATTGGCCAAAAAGGCTGTAAAAGAATCACAACAAAACGTCACAGAAAGATCAGCAAAGTCAGGGACAGAAGTATACGCAGAGAATCAGAGTCTGAAAGACAGAATCAGAGTTTAAGGAACAACCCATATTAGTCTCGCACAATTCCCCCCCACATCTAAAATACCTTGCCTCTTCTGCTTTGAGGAAGCTTTACCTTTTGTTTAAAAGAACAGAGAGAGCTTTCCTTGTACCTAACCCTATACTGCACATGTCCTGAGAGTGATTAATAGGGTTAGTATACGAGATAAAATTGAAGGGCTTTTGCCCGAAACGTTGATTTCGAAGCTCCTTGGATGCTGCCTGAATTGCTGTGCTCTTCCAGCACCACTGATCCAGAATCAGTATACGAAAGTTTACTTTCAATTTGCTTTCAGTTTAAAACAACAGAGAAAGCTTTACTTTCATTTAAGAGGAGTAGAGGAAGATTTACTCTGTATCTACCAATGAACTGTCCCTATCCTGGGAGTTTTTGCCGGGAATAGAGTCGACTAAGCTTCGGTAACAGCTTATAAGAGTAGAGACCTTTTTCTCTGTAGAGGTCGTTCTGCTATAACGTGCGTTTCATTAATATGAATTCGGTATAACATGATCAATGAATTGGGGACACTGTTTCTACAGCATGAACTGTTAAAGTGTGTATTGGTTATAACATGATTCAGGTCCCAACAGTTTAAATGGTGCTGCTATTATGTGATTTTCTTATAACACGGGAGTGCACGAGAATAGAACTACCGCTTTATAGCAGAACTGACTATATCCAGTCATGCACAGTGCTGCCCTTGGAGTGTTTGATAAGGACAGTGCTGATAATAATTTATTATTCTGCAACACTACATCCAGGGACTTAGCATTTCATCCTATGTGATCCAGCAGTCTACCAATTCACATGTATTTGGGAATTTATTAGTACACGCCATGATACCCAGGCTCTAATGATCTACAATATCAGATACAATCACCTTTTGGCAATGCAGGAGATCTAAAAGGTTGGCAGATGATCAATGACAAAAGAGATTGCATTAGCCTAATGGTGCACAACATGGGATCCACTGACCAAACATTGTATCCAGTCACCTTTCAGCCTGTGAACCAGTGAGTTATTGGCTCACAGCATAGGATCCAGTGACTGACTCATGACACGGGATCCACAGACTGTTTCCAATGTGTTTGATGACTGGTATGGGCACTTACCTCTAACAAGCTGTCTCCAACTAGGGCGACCAGCAGCCTCTTGCCACCCTCCTCGCGTATCAATGAGGCATTCTCTGAGGCGTACATACAGGTGAAATCAAACATGGCCACGTCAGGCTGCCCATAATGGTTCATGGCAAAGTCTAGGTGTGGCAGCTGATGATTGGTGGAGAAGTTGGCTGCCTCCTTCACATAGTTTAGGAGTGCTTCTTGATTCATGTTACTCCGGGAAAGCAGCTTCTCAGTGTCGGAGAAATCCTGGAAAAAACAGAAACAATGCCAGGGTTGCTTATTGGAATCTCACAGAGGGTTTTGGGTTGGGCAAGTGTTGTGCCAAAAGGAGGGGCTTTAAAAAAAATGGATGTCTGAAGTGAGTTACAAGGAATTGAATTGAATGCCTTATCTGCAGTTTAAGTCTCTAAAATGCTCATGCTCTATACCTGCCACTTTGTTTGGGTAGTGCTGTATGTGGATCCCAGTCCATCACGCTGAGGGCACCACATCACAGCCAAGTCTCAAATATATTTCCTTGAACTCTTTCTTGAAAGTACTTGTAATTGACACCATTAGAATGGAGAACAAAAAATAATGTTCTAATTTTTAAAAAAATGAGCATTTTGTAAAAATATTCCTACAAAAGTGAAGAAATCACACAAATACCAAAACTATTATATAGCCGTGAGTTCCTGAAATGACCAATCACAAATGATGTGTTTTCACATTTTGGAAGATCCAGCAATACTTGATTTCTACTACAAAAAAATTAAAAAGCAAAATACCACAGATATTAGAAATCTGAAATAAAAACAGGAAACACTGGAAACACACAGTATCTGTGAAGAGAAACATAGTTGATGTATCAGGTCCAACATTCGTCTGGGAAAATTAACAAACACTGAATTTCACAACTAATCTTGGAGGAACCTGTTTGGCGAAATTCACAACACAGAACCAGATAAGTTAATTGTTGTTTTCAGTCTGTCCAATAGTAAGGCTGCAGTAATGAGTAGTGGGTTATTTCTTGATTATATGGTTTTTGGAGATAAGTCTCTTGATTAAACTTAAAATATAAGCCATAACTATTAATTTAACCTGGTGCAGTGTTTTGTAGAGGAACAAGATAGTGTTATTTTCTGGGTCTGTAGATTGTGAAGGGTAGACCAGATCTAAAAGTTGAAGTTCTAAATTGGAGAAAGGCCAATTTTGACGGTATTAGGCAAGAACTTTCGAAAGCTGATTGGAGGCAGATGTTCGCAGGTAAAGGGACGGCTGAAGCCTTCAGAAATGAGATAACAAGAATCCAGAGAAAGTACATTCCTGTCAGGGTGAAAGG
>NC_057735.1:52666698-52677030 GCF_004010195.1 Chiloscyllium plagiosum
CTGGAGTCCAGAACTAGAGGGCATAGGTTTAGGGTGAGAGGGGAAAGATTTAAAAGAGACCTAATGGGCATCTTTTTCACACAGAGGGTGGTACGTGTATGGAATGAGCTGCCAGAGGAAGTGGTGGAGGCTGGTACAATTGCAACATTTAAGAGGAATTTGGATGGGTATATGAATAGGAAGGGTTTTGAGGGCCGGGTGCTGGCAGGTGGGACTAGATTGGGTTGGGATATCTGGTCGGCATGGACAGGTTGGACCGAAGGGTCTGTTTCCGTGCTGTACATCTCTATGACTCTATTCTCTGTTTCCTTGATCAAAACGATGGTATGCTGTATACACACTATTGTCAGAGCTAAGTGGTATATAATTCTCTTTTTAGGTTACAGCTACTATAATTCTTCACTTATGGTTGAGTCAGCTTTGCCTAGCAACTTTCAGCCTGAGATATATGAATCAAGAAACTCATCTAGAAATTGATGCAGAGGGACAAGACTATTTGCTGTCCAGCAACAAGAGTTGAGCTTTTTCTCAATGGCGTTCCCATCACTGAATCCCTCATTATCAACATCCTGAGGGTTACCATTGACCACAAACTCAACTGGACGAGCCACATAAAGTCCCAGTAGCAACAGGAGCAGGTCAGAGCCTAGGAATACTGTGGCAAGTAATTCACCTCCTGACCCCCCACTACCTACAAGGAAGAATTAAGGACTGTGATGGAATACTCCCTGAAACAATTTCCAGAGGCCAATATAATCTGTCCTGATCCACCCACATTGACGTGATGGTCAAGGAAGCACATCAATGTCTCTACTTTGTCAGAAGGCTAGGGAAATTTGCCCTGTCCACAGGACTCTTCCCAATTTTGATTACTGTACCATAGAGAGCATCCTACCTGGATGTATCACAGTATGGTTTGGTAACTGCTCTTCTCAAGACCACAAGAAACGACAGCGAGTGATGAACACAGCCCAGTCCGTCACACGAACCAGCCTTCTGTCCATTGACTCCATTTGCACTTTGTATTGTCTCAGGAAAGCAACCAACATAAACAAAGATCTCTCCCACCCCTGATATACGTTCTTCCGCCCTCTGCCATTGGGCAGACTATACAGAAATTTGAATATGCCAATGAATAGATTCAAGAACAGTTTCTTCCCCACTGTTATCAGGCTTCTGATCTCTGTCTCTTTGCACATTCTCTGCAGCAGTAACACTGTATTCTGCACTTTGTACTGCTACCCTGATGTACTTTGTATGATATGATCAGCCTGTAAAGCAGGCAAAACACTTGTCATTGTATTTCAATACATGTGATAACAATAAATCAATTAATCTTGTCACCAAGTCACTCTTTATTTACACATGAACAGTACTGCCTCATTCGGAGCCAGATACCAGTGTGTCAGCATCTCTAACACTCCCCTTTGTGGTCCCGGCTTGGACCAGATTAACAGCCCCAATGAAGGGGCTATGGGGTTTACTTTGTTACAATCACTACATCCTCCTCCCTCCTCTCAACCCCACCCCCAGTCGAGTCCCGGGACGGTTTACCACTGGATCAGATTCCTCCGACTCAGCATCCAAAACGGATGATGTGTCATGCATAGGGGCTCGCCTTCTGTGCCCGGAGTGTCTCAGTAGATTTCACTCTCCTCTTCCAGCAACAAAGGCAGTAAAGTGGCTACATCCATCATGCCCATTTTTAATTCTGAAGACTCAACAACATTGCAGGTGAACCCAGGGGTACCTGCAGCTTTTCCAACTGCTCCATAAGGCAGGGCATGTTTTGCTCCTGTAACGTTGTAAATTCACAGCATTCATAACATCCACATTCTTGTTCAGGACATCACATCTACACATCACTGGTTCTGACTTCACGGCTACTGTGCCTTTTACCCATGCGTGGCCATTCTATGACTTTTACACCAAACTTTGTGCTCTGCATCAAACTCTCTCTCTCACTTGGCACAGTTTAATGTCCACATTGGCGTTCCTGATGCAAACCTCCCCTGCACCCCAATCCCTACACCTTCCCCCCGCCCCCACCCCAACTAGAAGATCGGACTTAACCTGGAGGAAAGCTTTCTACCCATTAACAACTCTGCCAGTACTATCCCAGTTGTTGCATTGGGGTGATCCGAGAATTAAACAAAAACTGTGACAGCTTGGTATCCAGGAGACTGTTGGCTGTTTCTTCAAGCCAGACCTCAAAGTTTGGACTGCTCTTTCTGCCAGGCCATTGGATGCTGGGTGGTATGGAACTGTCTCTATATTCAAATCCCTCTCATTTTTAAGAAATAACCAAATTCCCTGCTGGTAACTGTTGGCCGTTTACCTGTGACCAAAATGTCCGGGACTCTGTGTGTTGAAAAACATGCATGTAGTTTTTCTTTCGTCGTTCCCATGTTTAAAGAATGAACCCTATGCATATCCAACGATTTTAAGAAGATGTCCACATTGGCTAAAAGCATTGAACCCATGATAGGACCTGCATAGTTGATGTGTATTGGAGTCAGAGGTTGACCTGCCCATTCTCATGCATATGGGGGAGAGCTGCTGGCAGTTATTTCTGTCCTCATTGACACTCTTGGCACTGTCCCATTAACGCAGCTATGTCTGCATTCAGGCCTGGCCATCAGACGTATCTTCTCACCAACATCTTCATTTACAGATCCCTGGAGGGCCCTGCTGGAGTTCCCCGGTCCCCAGCGCCTCCATCCCCCATCACGAAGGCCTTATCTTCACCGTGGACATCCAGTCCCTGTACACCTCCATCCCGCATCACGAAGGCCTTATCTTCACCATGGACATCCAGTCCCTGTACACCTCCATCCCCCATCACGAAGGCCTTATCTTCACCGTGGACATCCAGTCCCTGTACACCTCCATCCTGCATCACGAAGGCCTTATCTTCACCGTGGACATCCAGTCCCTGTACAACTCCATCCCCCGTCACAAAGGCCTTATCTTCACCGTGGACATCCAGTCCCTGTACACCTCCATCCCCCATCACGAAGGCCTTATCTTCACCATGGACATCCAGTCCCTGTACACCTCCATCCCCCATCACGAAGGCCTTATCTACACCGTGGACATCCAGTCCCTGTACACCTCCATCCCCCATCACGAAGGCCTTATCTTCACCGTGGACATCCAGTCCCTGTACACCTCCATCCCCCATCACGAAGGCCTTATCTTCACCGTGGACATCCAGTCCCTGTACACCTCCATCCCCCATCACGAAGGCCTTATCTTCACCGTGGACATCCAGTCCCTGTACACCTCCATCCCCCATCACGAAGGCCTTATCTTCACCGTGGACATCCAGTCCCTGTACACCTCCATCCCCCATCACGAAGGCCTTATCTTCACCGTGGACATCCAGTCCCTGTACACCTCCATCCCCCATCACGAAGGCCTTATCTTCACCGTGGACATCCAGTCCCTGTACACCTCCATCCCCCATCACGAAGGCCTTATCTTCACCGTGGACATCCAGTCCCTGTACACCTCCATCCCCCATCACGAAGGCCTTATCTTCACCGTGGACATCCAGTCCCTGTACACCTCCATCCCCCATCACGAAGGCCTTATCTTCACCGTGGACATCCAGTCCCTGTACACCTCCATCCCCCATCACGAAGGCCTTATCTTCACCGTGGACATCCAGTCCCTGTACACCTCCATCCCCCATCACGAAGGCCTTATCTTCACCGTGGACATCCAGTCCCTGTACACCTCCATCCCCCATCACGAAGGCCTTATCTTCACCGTGGACATCCAGTCCCTGTACACCTCCATCCCCCATCACGAAGGCCTTATCTTCACCGTGGACATCCAGTCCCTGTACACCTCCATCCCCCATCACGAAGGCCTTATCTTCACCGTGGACATCCAGTCCCTGTACACCTCCATCCCCCATCACGAAGGCCTTATCTTCACCGTGGACATCCAGTCCCTGTACACCTCCATCCCCCATCACGAAGGCCTTATCTTCACCGTGGAACACTTTCCT
The DNA here is from genome assembly GCF_004010195.1 of Chiloscyllium plagiosum. Taxonomy (NCBI): domain Eukaryota; kingdom Metazoa; phylum Chordata; class Chondrichthyes; order Orectolobiformes; family Hemiscylliidae; genus Chiloscyllium; species Chiloscyllium plagiosum. The sequence goes on from NC_057735.1 coordinate 52,670,717, forward strand.
CATTCCTGAAGAAGGGCTCATGCCTGAAACGTCAATTCTCCTGCTCCTTGGATGCTGCCTGACCTGCTGCGCTTTTCCAGCAACACATTTTCAGACCTGCTGGAGTTCAGTCAGTATTTGGTGACAACCTATGTTCAGGACAATCACTCTTGCTCCTCATAACAATATGCCATCCGGTGCTGTCAGCTGGTCTCTCTGGGTCCAAAAAGTGCGCTTTTCCAGCAACACATTTTCAGACCTGCTGGAGTTCAGCCAGTATTTGGTGACAACCTATGTTCAGGACAATCACTCTTGCTCCACATAACAATATGCCATCCGGTGCTGTCAGCTGGTCTCTCTGGGTCCAAAAAGGTTTAAATTCTGGTTGTGATGACTCCTTGGTTCCCCCATTTAATACCAGTTGTTTCACTTTTGAAAGGACTGGATCTTCCTGTGTCCAAAATCCGATATTATCAGCTGTTACTGGGAGCATGTCCAGAAAATGCAATATCATTACAAACTCTTCCATTTGGGGTACCATTGGTGGTGTATCTGCTAATGGAAGGTGGCTCAATGCATCCACACTTGCTACTTGGCCTTCTGGATGGTGCTCTAACTTGTGGTTAGAAGCATTTAGTATTAAAGCTCAACACTGAATGTGGCCCGAAGCTATGGGGGGCATTGCCTTTCCTCCTTAAGCAAACTAAGCAGGGGCTTGTGGTCCATAATTGTCACAAATTTTCATCCTAAAGGTATTGGTGGAATTTCCTGGCTCCAAATATGATCACCAATATTTCTTTTTCTATCTGGGCATATTTACACTCTGCATTAGCCAAAGTCCTGGATGCATAAGCTATTGACTGGGCTGTCTATGAGCTAATACCACCCCAATGCTATACAGGGAAGCATACCAGAGCTTTACTGGGATCACTGAGGATGACAGCTGGTTCCTTACTTCATTGAAAGCTTCTCTATGTAACCATTTCAAAGGTTGACCCTTTTTTAGGAGTTGATGCAAACATGTGGGCGGCACGGTGGCACAGTGGTTAGCACTGCTGCCTCACAGCGCCAGAGACCTGGGTTCAATTCCCGCCTCAGGCGACTGACTGTGTGGAGTTTGCACGTTCTCCCCGTGTCTGCGTGGGTTTCCTCCGGGTGCTCCGGTTTCCTCCCACAGTCCAAAGATGTGCAGGTCAGGTGAATTGGCCATGCTAAATTGCCCATAATGTTAGGTAAAGGGGTAAATGTAGGGGTCTGGGTGGGTTGCGCTTCGGCAGGCCGGTGTGGACTTGTTGGGCCGAAGGGCCTGTTTCCACACTGTAATGTAATCATGTCAGGATAGATGCCAGATTATCTTCCATAATAACTTACCAGTCCAATAAGTGATCTAAGCACCTGGATAGACATTAATGCCAAAGCACCTTTGATTGCCCTCACTTTATATTCCAACGGGTGTAACCCAGTCTTGTCACTCTGTGTTCCAAGTAGGTCACTTGTGGGGGGGGGGAGCTGGAACACAAATGTTTCCCTTCTTCGGCATACATCTGCTTGGAAAAACATCTTAGGACTATATTCAAGTTCTCTAAGTATTCCCTATCAGTTTTCCCTGTTATTATGTTATCATCTAGGCAAATGGCAACATGAGGTAGAGCTTACAAACAGTTCTCTACCATCTGCTGAAACATTGAACAGGCTGCCAATACTACAAATGGCAGACTTGTATATTGGTACATGCCCTGACAGGTATTAATTGAAGTATCCTTCTGGTTTAAACATAAATACAAATAGGTGTGGCTCATGTCTAGTTTTGTGAAGGATAGTCCCCTTTGCCAGCTTTCTGTATGAAACCTCTATCTGAGGGTTTGGCTATTTATCCAGCTGTGAAAAGTGGTTTACCATTTGTTTAAAATCCCCACAAAGGTCAACCCAGCCATCAGGCTGCAAAATCGGACGACAGCCCACTCCGCAAATTGGGCAGTTTCATGATTCCTTCACTTTCCAGCCTTCTGATTTCTGCCTCTACTTTTGCTCATACAGCGAATGGTACTGCTTCACGGTCAATATGCAAGATGGCCTTGGCTCCTTTGATGGTCCCTAATAGCCTCTGATAGTGAGGCTACGTAATTTTCTGCACTCAACTGGTGTTGCCCAAGCTCAGTCTGACGGGCAAGGGTGCCCACTTCCATCAGAAAGCCTTGCAACTCATATGCTCCACTTGCCACATTTTCCAATGATAAAGCCAGCTCTAACACCTGTTTGAAGTTTAACTGGGCTTCTGTTAGAAGGTGCTTTTGCACAATCACATCATTCATCCCACAAACCAGACAGTCTCTAAGCACCTCATTAAGCGATAAACCAAAGTCACAGGCTTCAGTCAGTTATCTTAACCTAGTCAAAAACTAGGCTCTCGAAATGCCAGGTTAAAGTGATCGTGTTTCAAAATTAGATGCGGCTTGGGGTTGTAATATTCCTTAACTATCCTTTTGCCCAAAATGTTGATTCTTCAGCTGCTCCGATGCTGCCTGATCTGTGCTTTTCCAGCACCACACTCTCGACTCTAATCTCCAGCATCTCCAGTCCTCAACTTTCGTCTATATTCCTTAACTACGTCCATCAATTCTTGGACAGTTTAGTAGCTGGTGCCTCAGGGAAAGTAAGGCTCCTAACAACAGAAAACACTGCAGCTCCACAGGCTGTCAGGAGAATTGCACATTGCTTTTGATCAGCTGCAATGTCATTTGCCCAGGAAAAACAAATTGCATTTTTTTCTACATATCTGGGCCACATCCTCACGACAGGATCGAATGAGTTAAGCTTCCCTAACAAAGGCATAATGTTAGAAAATCTTACGTCAACTCAAAGATGGCTGGTGAAAACGGGTTTCTTCAGGATCATGCTTTATTCCCATCACCAATGAAATCACTCCACAGAGACTGGCACCCCATCACCAAGTCACCCTTTATTTACATATAAAAAGTCTTTGGCTTTAGTGCTAACTCAGTCAAAGTCAGGTATCAGAGTTCAGTATCTCTGACTCACTTTTTTTATATGGCAACCAGGGCTCCCTGATTGGACAAGATTAACAGCTGCTATCAGGGAACTCAGATTCTCGAAGGCCAAGCCAGGTGACCCCATTGCACTCACTACACTTGTCCGGATAGGTGCAACAACAGTCATGAAGCTTGACACCATCCAGGACAAAGCAGCCTACCTGATTGGCACTACATCCAGAAACATTCACTCCCTCACCACCAATGCTCAGTAGCAACAGTGTGTACCACCAACAAGATGCATTGTAGAAATTCACCAAGGGTCCTCTAACAACACCTTCCAAACCCATGAGCTCAACCATCCAGAGGAACAAGGACAACAGATACATGGGAATATCACCACCTGAAAGCTTCCCTCCAAGCCACTCACCCAACCTGACTCCAGTGTTCCTCAGTGAACCTACACTGCAAGGATTGCACTGGTTCAAGAAGGCAGCTCACCACCACCTTCTCCAGGGCAACTAAGGATGAGCAATACATTTTGGTCTAGCTAGAAATGCCCACAGCCCTTGAATAGACATTAACAGGTCAGCTGTGGCACTTTATATCAGAGCATCTGTCATCAGGACCTTACAGAGGCTACACAAAATGTACATGAGGCTATTTTAAAGTTGGTCAATGTGTTATACTGAAGTTTCTCCGTGGAGGATGAGGAATACACTTCCTTCAACCTGCACCCCTCCATCTGCAAAATACACCTTTTGAATTAATATGTAAGTGCACACCAAAAAGATTCCACAATGCCCTCAGTGGTAATTCTTCCAACCATTTCTTCTACTATCCATCTTCAATATTTAACAATGGTGGTGTTGGGTCACAATTACAAGTGAAACAAAACACCCAGGTTTACCACATGTTTCTCCTGCTTTTGATACATTCTCCATCACACACAACACAGACTTTGGATGATTCAGTTTTTGCTGTGGATACGTTTAATATTTTTAAACAGATGCTCAATGCTTTCTAGGCATGGACCTACAGAGGGTCAAACCTAGGTCAGACAGTGGCCTCTGGCCCAGGATCTATGAAGAGACTGTGTGGGCTTACCGACCTGTAGAATCACTCCCTTCTCCAAAAGGCTCTGCTTCTTGGCAGTCATCACAAAATAATGCGTGTCATCCTTGTAGTAAACAATATTTTCTAAATCTACACCTGTGAGAAAGTAACAGGAGCAAGTTAAACATTGTACAAGCAGGACTACTCAAACTGTCCAAATTCAGCCAGAATCTCTGCTTCTCAGTCACACAGATCCTCTATCAAGCCTGTATCGCACAGTAATACCCACAGACTGCTTGGGATTCAGCAGCCTTTGTAAACAACAGACAGGCAGCCTGGGAACCAGCAGTCATTGTGATGAACCAATTAACTCCAAATACAAACATATGGAGTGAACACACACAAAGTATCATTTAAAAGGCAAATGAAATGCTGGTGCTTATTGAAGAAAGTTGCAGTATTATGGTATGGTAGTCAGGGTATAATTATACAAATGAGAACCCGCAGCACAGTTCTGCTGACCAGGAAGGGAATGCAATGTTAATCCAGCAGAATTACACTGAGACTGAGATAAATGTGAGGTGTTGCATTTTGGTAAGGCAAATCAGGGCAGGACTTATGTACTCAATGGTAGGGTCCTGTTGCTGAATAGAGACCTTGAGTGCAGATTCATAGTTTCTTGAAAGTGGGGTTGCAGGGGCACAAGGTAGTGAAGAAGTTGTTTGGTCTGCTTGCCATTTTTGGACACTGCAGTGGATATTGCAGTTGGGATGTCACATTGCAGCTGTATAGGACCTTGAAATACTTTTGGAATACTGCATTCAATTCTGGTCTCTCCAGTATAGGAAAGATGTGAAACTTCAAAGGGTGCAGAAATGATTTACAAGGATATTGCTAGGGTTGGACAGTTTCAGCTACAGGGAGAGGCTGAATAGGTTGGAATTATCTTTCCCTGGAGCTTTGGAGGCTGAGGGGTTCATAATTCATGAGGGGCATGGATAGGGTAAATAGCCAAGGTCTTTTATCCCAGGGGAGAGAAACCCAAAACTAGAGAGCACAGGTTTGGGTGAGAGAAGGAAGATTTAAAAAGGACCTAAGGGGCAATTTGTTCACACAGAGGATGGTACGTGCATGGAATAAGTTGCCAAAGGAAGTGGTGGAGGCTGGTACAATTACAGCATTTAAAAGGCACCTTAATGAGTACACGAAAAGGAAGGGTTTAGAGGGCTATGGGCCAAATGCTGGCAAATGGGACGAGATTAATTTAGGTTTCCGTGCTGTACATCTCTGTGACTTAAAGGATGAAATGATGAAGACAATTTACCCAGACAGGCTGCAGTCCCTCCAGCATTGAAGATTTAGGGGGTGATGGAATTGAGATTCCGAAAATGATTGCTCACGTGTTTGTAGACAGTAACGATTTAGTTTAGGTAGATACCATGGCAAAATAACAAAGCCAGGGCTGCGAAGCGGTAATGTTAGAAGGGAACAGTTGTTAGCACTGCTGCCTCACAGCGCCAGAGACCCGGGTTCAATTCCCGCCTCAGGCGACTGACTGTGTGGAGTTTGCACGTTCTCCCCGTGTCTGCGTGGGTTTCCTCCGGGTGCTCCGGTTTCCTCCCACAGTCCAAAGATGTGCAGGGCCAGGTGAATTGGCCATGCTAAATTGCCTGTAGTGTTAGGTAAGGGGTAAATGTAGGGGTATGGGTGGGTTACGCTTCGGCGGGTCGGTGTGGACTTGTTGGGCCGAAGGGCCTGTTTCCACACTGTAATATAATCTAATCTAATCTAATGTGGAACTGGAAAGCTGCAGCTCTGTCCCCCTCTCCCCGACAAGGTTGTGGTGCCGGGGGGTAATTGGAGCTTTGAGTCAATCCAACACGAACCTGTGGCTTCCCGCAGGTCCTGAAAAAACTTCTGGTTGAAGATGAAGGCAACGCCACTGATCTCCTGGGCCTGGGCCTCCTCCCGTGTGTGCCGGTTTATGAAGTTGGCAGTGATGGCAATCGCCAGTTTCCCCCGGAACTCCTTCCTCCGAAACCCTTGATCAGGAAAATGAGAGTTACTGAGGGGCTGATGGATCTTTTGTAATTGACCCTTATTCAGCAAGAGGTGTCCTGCAGGGGACTGGCCAGCAGCTCTCAGTACCTGAAAATAGGATTCTGGATCAGTGGTGCTGGAAGAGCACAGCAGTTCAGGCAGCATCCGAGGAGCTTCGAAATCAACGTTTCAGACAAAAGCCCTTCATCAGGAATAAAGGCAGAGAGCCTGGAGCGTGGAGAGATAAGC
>NC_057735.1:52678220-52696200 GCF_004010195.1 Chiloscyllium plagiosum
TGTACTCTATGCTACTTTCTCCCCACCCCCCCCCTCCTCTAGCTTATCTCTCCACGCTCCAGGCTCACTGCCTTTATTCCTGATGAAGGGCTTTTGCCCGAAACGTCGATTTCGAAGCTCCTTGGATGCTGCCTGAACTGCTGTGCTCTTCCAGCGCCACTGATCCAGAATCTGGTTTCCAGCATCTGCAGTCATTGTTTTTACCTGAAAATAGGAATCTAGTCCATGAAGGATCGGAACAAACAGACTGCAGTAAGAAATGGGAAGATACAGGGTTGGAGCAGGCTCAGAGAGAATCCAATCAAGTCTAGGATAAGTTGATAAAATAAATGTATGAAGCACAGCATTAGGTTGTTGAGTTGGAATTAGAGATAATGCTTTAAACTCAATAGTCATTGGGGGCCGATCACATCAAGGTGAAATTTAGAAAATGAAAGTGGAATGACATGGCAATAATGCAGGCCAGCAACAACCAGGGTGAGACTGACAGGAGAGAGTGAACGAGTGCATGGACAAACCAGGGTGAGACTGACAGGAGAGAGTGAACGAGTGCATGGACAAACCAGGGTGGAGTTGGGAAAAGTGGTAAGAAAGGTAAGAAGGCTTTTATCTGAATACATGCAGCAATCACAACAAGATGGATGAATTGATGGCACAAGTAGAAAGACATACATATGACTTAATAGCCATTACAGATGTACACTTCCAAAGCTGGGAACATTCAGGGATATTTGACATTTTGTAAGGGAAATAACAAAATGGTGTGGGGTTGCTTTGCTCATTAAGGATGAAGCCAGTACAGTCCTGAGAAATGGAATTGGTAGGAGAGATGGACAGGGAGTGACGTATCCGAGTAGAGGGGGCAGAGGTGACAGATAGAAAGTGCCTTCTCGGTTATAAAGTTCATAACTTCCCCATCACTCCTGATTCCCCCTTTACATTCCGCTTACCTTCCAGAGTGTTCCTTCGGCCATCAGCACCAATCACAGCATCAAACTCAAACTGCGTTACTTTGCTGGTTGGAGGGTTTATCTCTGCTCTCCAGCCGGCATCTGCAATCAGAAATAAGCCCAGGTAACAGAGACTGGCCAGGTAACACCATATCCTGCACAGCAGGCATCTGTAGGGCTGGTGACACGATTGATGCAAGAGGTCTGGTTCAAAATCAAAACTCCTTGGTAAAACAGCTGGACACGGGGATGACAGAACCCCAGAATCTGCTGCCCAGACACTCTCCAACTCTCTAACGTTCATGGTTTTACAAGCTAAAGTTGCACTGTTGTCTGATTGGTATCTTAAGTGTGGACCTCATTAAGAGCTGAGCTTTCTCCCAATCAGATTTAGAGGTCATTGATAATAAATGGGTACATTCGAGTCACTATCAACGTTTGATGTTTTGGGCATCGAAAGGCCAACGCAGAATCGAAAATCAAGGCTCAATCTGAATCAGTCTGTTAAAGAAAGTGATACAAGGATCATTGATTGTGTATTGAAGTAGATCAACACCTTCTGAATTCATTGAGACAACTTAAACAAAAATCTGAAGTATAACAATCAACCATTTCTTGGAAGAATAGTGATTATGAAATTAAAGCCAGGAATAAGAACACATTAAAAAAGTGAAAGTGCTGGAAAAATTCAGCATATTAGGCAAAGAAACAGAGCTATCATTCGAAAAAAATGCGAGCATTTCAGGTCATAACCTTTCATCAGAATGTTTAAGCTCACAGACCTGAAATGTTAACTCAGTTTCTCTCTCCACCAAAGCTACCAAACCAGCTCAGTATTTACTGCATGTTCTAACCTTATTCCACACGGAAGCTATCTGCAGAATTCACTCTCTGTTGTTGTGCTGTAAGTACTGTGTAGAAGAACTTTCAAATGATGTTTCATGAACTATCACATAAAAGAATTGTCAGTAAACACTGGAGCTCAACACTGAAAGGATCCACATGGCTGGGTGGATATTGACTTGACTAAGTGACAAATTCACAAATTCTTCTTGTTCAGATGGGAGTTCAACTGCATTGCGCCCCAGCACTGGTGTTGATTAGATTAGATTAGATTAGATTACAGTGTGGAAACAGGCCCTTCGGCCCAACAAGTCCACACCGACCCGCCGAAGCGCAAACCACCCATACCCCTACATTTACCCCTTACCTAACACTACGGGGAATTTAGCATGGCCAATTCACCTGACCTGCACATCTTTGGACTGTGGGAGGAAACCGGAGCACCCGGAGGAAACCCACGCAGACACGGGGAGAACGTGCAAACTCCACACAGTCAGTCGCCTGAGGCGGGAATTGAACCCGGGTCTCTGGCGCTGTGAGGCAGCAGTGCTAACCACTGTGCCACCGTGCGGCCCACAGCAGCAGACAGGTGTCCAGGACACACTGGCGAGTGTATTCAGAAGCTTTAGCAATGCAGCCAGATCCGCAACCATTTGGATAAATTGGCAGGAGGCCTGGCCAGCCAGGCGCAGCAGCCGCATGCAATGCTGGTTCGATGCACACCCCTGCACTGCATTAGCCCAGACAGTGGGTCCTCAATACAAAGGCAGGGCAGGAGTGAAGCAGGTAGCCTTGGCCCCTCACAAGGAGATCAGATAGTGCCAAGAAGTTTGCGTCTGGTGTAGCAGCCACACTCAGGCCCCTGGACAGTTCCTGGTCTAGGTCTGGGACCTCCACCTCCCATCCAGACCCAAAGGTGTCTGGGATCATCCAACCAATTGGCTGGGACAGCAGGGCTCCAACTATAGAGCAGACTTCCTCCACTCCTTAACTACAGAACTCATGAGCTGTGTGGTACAGAAAGAGAGAGAAAGAAAAAGGAAAGAGGAAACATTGGGGCAACAGCTAACAATGCTCTGCGAATAGATTGTCTCCCGAACAATGTTATGCGGACAGTTCGGTATTTCACAAATCGATGATTTTCACAGTTCATGCAGTTAAGCCTTGTGTGTGTGGGGACGAGCTTTGTTACACCCTGCAGCAACTCTCGCAGGGAATTAACCAGACGCTGTGACTGGCGGTATACAATGGTGCATTTGTTGCCTGTTGTGAGAGAGATACCAAAGTGACTATAGAGCACTGATTGCCTCTGACACCTCACATTCTCTTCACTCACTCTCTCTCGCTCTCATACACACCTGCTCGCAATCAAACACTGACAGCACCTCTCACACACACACTGACGGCACGTCTCTCACACACACACTGACAGCACGTCTCTCACACACACACACTGACAGCACGTTTCTCTCACACACTGACAGGACGTCTCTCTCACACACTGACAGGACGTCTCTCTCACACACTGACAGCACGTCTCTCACACACACACACACTGACAGCACGTCTCTCACACACTGACAGGACGTCTCTCTCACACACACTGACAGCACGTCTCTCACACACACTGACAGCACGTCTCTCACACACTCACTGATGGCACGTCTCTCACACACACACTGACAGCACGTCTCTCTCACACACTGACAGGACGTCTCTCTCACACACTGACAGGACGTCTCTCTCACACACTGACAGCACGTCTCTCTCACACACTGACAGCACGTCTCTCTCACACACTGACAGGACGTCTCTCTCACACACTGACAGCACGTCTCTCTCACACACTGACAGGACGTCTCTCTCACACACTGATAGGACGTCTCTCTCACACACTGACAGCACGTCTCTCTCACACACTGACAGCACGTCTCTCTCACACACTGACAGGACGTCTCTCTCACACACTGACAGGACGTCTCTCTCACACGCTGACAGCACGTCTCTCTCACACGCTGACAGCACGTCTCTCTCACACGCTGACAGCACGTCTCTCGCACACACTGACATCACGTCTCTCTCACACACACTGACGGCACGTCTCTCTCACATACACTGACAGCACGTCTCTCACACACACACACTGACAGCACGTCTCTTACACACGCTGACAGCACATCTCTCACACACACTGACAGCACGTCTCTAACACGCACACACCAAAAGCACGTCTCTCACACACGCTGACAGCACGTCTCTCGCACACACTGACGGCACGTCTCTCGCACACACACACACTGACAGCACGTCTCTCACACACACTGACAGCACGTCTCTCTCACAACACTGACAGCACGTCTCTCACACACACAGACAGCACGTCTCTCACACACACAGACAGCACGTCTCTCTCACACACTGACAGCACGTCTCTCACACACACTGACAGCACGTCTCTCTCACACACTGACTGCACGTCTCTCACACACACTGACAGCACGTCTCTCACACACACTGACAGTACGTCTCTCACACACACTGACAGCACGTCTCTCACACACACACACACTGACAGCACGTCTCTCACACACACTGACAGCACGTCTCTCACACACACTGACAGCACATTTGTCATACACACCCCAACACCAATGTGCACACACACTCAGACAGAAAACAATAATTGGCATACACAGACTTACAACACCTCACACAGATGCAGACAGTCCCTCACATGCACCAAAGTGCAATGTGACATACACACACGCCACCCTGCGCCCCCTGACTGTATCTCACAGACATTCACATCAACAGCACATCACACAGATTGACAGCACCTGACACATGTATACTGATATAAAGAGTACCTTACACGGTGGCACAGTGGTTAGCACTGCTGCCTCACAGCGCCAGAGACCCGGGTTCAACTCCCGCCTCAGGCTTCTGACTGTGTGGAGTTTGCACGTTCTCCCCGTGTCTGCGTGGGTTTCCTCCGGGTGCTCCGGTTTCCTCTCACAGTGCAGGTTAGGTGAATTGGCCATGCTAAATTGCCCGTAGTGTTAAGTGAAGGGGTAAATGTAGGGGAATGGGTCTGGGTGGGTTGCTCTTCAGACAGTCAGTGTGGACTTGTTGGGCTGAAGGGCCTGTTTCCACACTGTAAGTAATCTCATGTAATCTAATCTAATCTCACACACCGAGCACCAACAGCACCTTGCATTGACATAGAGACCACTTTTTACACACACCTGTGAACAGCAACTCTCTCTATCACACAAACACACTTATCTCAACTGCATCTGACACACAGAGAGCAGCTCACACACAGACAGTAGCTCACACACATGAACAACCGCACCTCACACACCCACACCAAAATGCCTTATACACAAATACAAACACAGATGCACACTGACAGTATGTCACACACATGCACAACTCCTCACATACATTGACAGCTCCTCATCCAGACACTGACACTACCTCAAACAAACACAACAGCACCTTACTTGCACATAATCATAACACGCCAACAGCACCTTTCACACAACAGCTTCTTGCGCGCGCATACCCTCCCCCACCTCAGATGTACATACGCACTGACACCTCTCATACACACAGCAACAGTCCCTCATACACACACACACCCCAATAGCATCTTACACCCCAATGGATGGCACCATATACACTCTCACATATCCCCAGAACCTCTGCCCCGCCCTTCCCACATTCCACCTCACTACATCCAGGAGCAGTAGTTTGCACCCAGTGCCTCTATTAAATTCACTTACTTGGATTTTTCTGGCCTCTGGGAGGGAGCAGACCACGGAACTCCACATTCAGATGGATCTCAATGCCCAAGATCAAGGCAATCTTCAGCAGGACAAGCTGCAGCTGTCGGATACCTGTCAGTGCAGAACCAGTTGTGAATAGACAGCACTCAACATGTTCAGACAGACGTCCCTGCTCCTACCCATACTCTCAGACCCGGTGATTAAGCCGATTGCTCCCTGGACACTGTGCTGACTGATTTACTGCTGCTCTTCACCAGACATTCAACAACAGGAGGCATCACAGTGAGCTACAGGGCTGTCCGCTCAGGTCAGAAAGCTCGAGCACCAGGCTGTATGTTGAACACCCTCATAAGGAAATCAACCTCTGGGACATATACACAGAAACCCAACTAAACAGGTTATCCGGAAAATATGTTTCAATGCAATGATATGGAGTAACGGAGGTGTGGATATAATGAAACTGTCCCTGCACTTCAAAATTCCAAGGGGACATTGCAATATGTTACTTCCCAGCTCAGTTCTGAGATTTCAGCAGAACGACGAGGATCAGGGGAGACAGGATAGCCAATACAGGACAAGAGGAGGTCCAATAGGTAGGTGAGGGATACAGGGGAAATGTGGATATGGGAGTGATGGGGATTGGGGGGGAAGAAATGGGGAAGACGGAGATATACAAGGAGAGATGGGATAGAAAGGGAGAGATGGGAAAAACAGGGATACAGAGGCAGAGATGGGGAAGATCGCAAGAACTAGGCCAGTCAGCCTATTGAGTCTGCTCAGCCATTCATCAGTGATATGTTTCTCAGTCCTATTCCCCGCCTTCTTCCAGTGAGACTCGATCCCCTTACCAAATAAAACCCTACCTGCCTCTGTCTTAGCGACACTCAATGACATGACCTCCATGGCCCTTTGTGGCAACAAGTTCCACAGATTTACCATCTTCTGGCTAAAGAAATTCCTCCTCATCTCAGTTCTAAAAGGTTGTCCTAGATGTTCCCTGGGATCCTAGTTCTTCCTATTCATGGAAATATTTTCCCCACATCCAGTCTATCCAGGCTTTTCAGTATTCTTTAAATTTCATTCAGTAAACTCCACCAAGTACAAACCAGAGACTTCAACTGCTCCTCATGTAAAAAGTCCCTTATTCGTGGGATTATTCTTGTGAATCTCCTGTGGACTCTCTCCTAGGTCAGCACATCCATCCTTAGATATAGGGCCCAAAACTGCTCACAATATTCCCAGTGCAGCCTGACCAGAGCCTTATGCAACCTCAGCAGTACATCTCTGATCTTGTATTATAGCCTTCTTCAAATTAATGTTCACATTGCATTTTCCCCCGTAACTGCCAAATAATTCTGCATGTTGACCTTAAGAGAATCTTGAACTAAGACTTCCAAGAACCTTTGTGCTTCAGATTTCCAAAGCCTTTCCCTATTTAGGGAATAGTCCGTACCTCCATTCTTCCTGAAAGTGCATAACCTCACATTTCCTCACACTGTATTCCATCTCCCAGTTCTTTGCCCACTCTGCTAGTCTATCCAGTTCGTTCTATCCACTTCCTCAATACTACCTAAACCTCCACCTAACTTCGAGTCATCAGCAAACAGTAACAATGCCCTCAGTTTCTTTTTTCTGATCATCAACGTATAATGTAAATGTTTGTCATTCCAACACTGACCCCTGCGGAACTCAACTAGTCACTACCTGCCATCCTGACAAGGAACTCTTTATCCCTACGTTCTGCCTTCGGCCAGTCAGCCAATCCTCTATCCATGCCAGTTTCTTGTCCCTAACACTATGGGTCTTATCTTATTTAGCCGCCTCCTGTACACACCTCGTTAAACACCTTCGGGAAATCCAGATCGATCACATCCACTGGCTCCTCTGTCTGACTTGCTTGTTACCTTCTCAAAGAATTCTAACAAATCTGTCAGACCTCCCCTACTTTACCATGCACTTCCAAGTACTCTGCTATCTCATCCTTAACAATGGACTCGAAAACCTTTCCAATGACCAAGGTCAGGCTAACTGGCTTATAGTTTCCTGAGAGAAAGTGAGGACTGCAGATGCTGGAGATCAGAGCTGAAAATGTGTTACTGGAAAAGCGCAGCAGGTCAGGCAGCATCCAGGGAACAGAAGAATCGACGTTTCGGCATAAGCCCTTCTTCAGGAATGAGGAAAGTGTGTCCAGCAGGCTAAGATAAAAGGTAGGGAGGAGGGACTTGGGGGAGGGGCTTTGGAAATGCAATAGGTGGAGGGAAGTCAAGGTGAGGGTGATCGGCCGGAGTGGGGGTGGGGGCGGAGAGGTCAGGAAGAAGATTGCAGGTTAGGAAGGCGGTGCTGAGTTCGAGGGATTTGACTGAGACAAGGTGGGGGGAGGGGAAATGAGGAAACTGGAGAAATCTGAGTTCAATCTGAGTTATAGTTTCCTGTCCTTGCCTCCTTCCCTTCTTAAACAGATTGTTACATTTGCATTTTCCCGTCACCTGGGACACTCCCTGATTCCAGTGATTCCTGAAAGATCACCCCCGCTATCTCCTTCAGAGATCTGGGGTGTAGTCCATCTGGTCCAGGTGATCTATCCACCTTCAGACCTTTCCGCTCCCCCAGTACCTTCTTCATAGTGATGGCCATTACACTCAGCTCAGCCCTCTGACTCTCTCAGAGTTCTAGTACATTGCTAGCATCTTCCAGTGAAAACTGATGCAAAATAACCATTCAGTTCTTCCTTGTTCCCCATTGCTATTCCTCCAGCCTTACCTTCCAGTGGTCCAATGTCCACTCATGTCCCTCCCTTCCCTTTTAGCTGCTTAAAAAATCTTTTGCAAACTTCTTTAATATTACTAACTAGCTCTCTGTATTATTTCATCTTCTCTCCCTTATTGAGTTTTAGTTATTCTATTTTGGTTTTTCAAGGATTTCCGATCCTTGAGCTTCCCACTAATCTTCACCACATTGTATGCTTTTTCTTTTGCTTCTATGCTGTTCCTGGCTTCCCTTGTCAGCCAATGCTGCCTCATCACCACCGCCTCCCCCCCCAGGCAATGGTCCAGTGGTATTACTGCTAGGCTATTAAACCAGAGACCCAAAAAATAGTCTGGGAACCAAGGTTCGAATCTTGCCAAAGCAGATTTGAAATTAATAAAAATCTAGAACTGAGAGAATCATAGAAGTCTACAGTGAGGAATTAGGCCATTCAGCCCAGTGAATCCACACCAACTCTCCAAAGATCATCCCAACCAGACCCACCCTCTCCTCATAATCCTGCACTTCCCGTGACTAATCCACCTAACCTGCGCACCTTTGGACTGTAGGAGGAAACCCACGCAGACCCAGGGAGCACATGCAGACAGTCACCCAAGGATGGAATTGAATCCAGATCCCTGGTGCTGTAAGGCAACACTGTTAACCACTGAGCCACTGTGCCACCCAAATCCATTGTCAATTGTCAGGAAAAACCCATCCAGTTCACGAATGTCCTTTAGGGAAGGAAATTGCCATCCTTACCTGGTCTGGACCCCATGTGACTCCAGACCAACAACAAAGTTGTTAACTGTTAAACTGCCCTCTCGATAATTAGGGAAGCCCAATGAAATGCTGGCCTAACTCATGCCCAGCAAATGAATAAGAAAAAAGCAAGTTTCTTCTTCCTTTGGTTGAGTTTTTGCTGTGTCTCCGGAATTATTCCCAGAAACTCCTGCCATTGCTCCACCGTCTTCCCTGCCCAGCTCCCCTCCCTATTAACTCCCTCATGTCTTCGTAGTTACGTTTACTCCATTGTAATACTGTTAGACTGATTTCAGCTTGTCCCTCTCAAAATGTAGAGTGAATTCTATCATATTATGGCCGCTGCCCCTTGTCGTTCTTTTTGCTCCCTAATCAAGTCTACCTCAATACACATCATCAAATCCAGAACTGCCTGTTACTACAAGCTGCTCGAAAAATTATCGTGTAGACATTCCACAAATTACCTTTCTTGAGATCCACTACCAACCTGATCTTCCTAATCCACCTGCATATTGCAATCCACCCATGATTACTGTGATTGTGCCTTTCTTACAGACCTTCACTATCTCCTGATTTTCCTCACCACAACCTGATGAAGGGTGACACGGTGACTCAGTGGTTAGCACTGCTACCTCATAGCGCCAGAGACCCAGGTTCGATTCCAGCCTTGGGTGACTGTGTGGAGTTTGCACATTCTCCCTGTGTCTGCGTGGGTTTCCTCCGGGTGCTCTGGTTTCCTCCCACAATCCAAAGATGTGCCAGCCAGGTGAATTGGTTATGCCAAATTGCCCGTAGTGTTAGGTGCATTAGTCACAGGAAAATGGGTCTGGATGGGTTACTCTTCGGAGGGTCGGTGTGGACTTGTTGGGCCGAAGGGCCTGTTTCCACACTGTAGGAAATCTAATCTAATCTAAATCTGAACAACCTGATTACAGCTATGAGACCTGTACACAACTCCAACCGGGGTGTTTTTTCCTTTGTGGTTCTTCAACTTTACCTACACAGATTCTATACCTTCTGGCTCTATACGACTTCTTGCTATCGATTTAATGAATTTCTTAAGAATAAGCCAACCCTATCTATCCCCCTCTAACTATTTGTCTTACCTTTCAATACAAAGTGGATCCCAGAATATTTACTTCTCAGCCTTGATCCCCCTGTCGCCATGTCTCTGTGATACCCATATCATAACCACCAATTTCAATCTGCACTACAAGCTCATTTGGAGAAAGTGAGGATTGTAGATGCTGGAGATCAATCGAAAAGTGTGGTGCTGGAAAAGCACAGGCAGCATCCGAGGAGCAGGAGAATCGACATTTCGGGCATAAGCCCTTCATCAGGAATGTCACCTGGTTATATGATTCACCAGGAGATTGGTCACAGCGTGTTTCAGGTGGAGTCTGTCCCATCAGAACAACTGCCTCCTTCCCTGGTACTGATGCCAATGCTCCATGAATTCAAACCCATTTCTCCCACACTGAACATCGAGCCAGCACCTACCTCTTTAATCTCACTGACCTTTTCCTATTTTTGTTTGTGGTTCATGTAATGGACCCAAAGATTATTATGTTTTTAGTTCTGCTTTTTAGTTTAGCCCCTAGCCCCTCAGCAGAACCTCTTTCCTCTTTATACCGATATCGTTGGTACCTATGTGGACCATGACAATTGGATCTTTCCCCTCCCATTCCAAGTTCCGATACAGCCCAGATGAGATATCCTGAAGCCAGGCACTAGGCAGGCATCATAGCCTTCAGAACTCTCAATCCTGACCATAGGGCACAGTGTCTACTCCCATTAGAACATAGAATAGAAAAGTACAGCACAGAACAGGCCCTTTGGCCCACGATGTTGTGCCGAGGTTTAATCCTAATGTAAAACATAGTAACCTAACCTACACACCCCTCAACTCACTGCCATCCATGTGCATGTCCAGCAGTCGCTTAAATGTCCCCAAAGACTCTGCTTCCACCACCACCGCTGGCAACGCATTCCATGTATTCACAACTCTCTGCGCAAAGAACCTACCTCTGATGTCTCCTTTATACCTTCCTCCTAATATCTTCAAATTATGACTCCTCGTACCAGTTAATCCTGCCCTGGGGAAAATTCTCTGGCTATCTACTCCATCTATTCCACTCATTATCTTGTATATTTCGATCAGGTCACCTCTCTTCCTCATTCTCTCCAGAGAGAAAAGTCCAAGCTTTTACAACCTTTCTTCATAAGGCAAGCCTTCCCAGTCCAGACAGCATCCTTCTTTGCACCCTCTCCAAAGCCTCTGTATCTTTCCTATAGTAGAGCGACCAGAACTAGACACAATATTCCAAGTGTGGTATCACCAGGGACTTGTAGAGCTGTAGCAAAACCTCGCAGCTCTCAAACTCGATCCCCCTGTTAATAAAAGCCAACACACCATATGCTTTCTTAACAACCCTATCCACTTGGGTGGCATCTTTGAGGGATCTATGTACGTGCACACCCAGGTCCCTCTGTTCCTCCACTCTGCCAAGAATCCTGTCTTTAATCCTATATACTATTTCCAATTGAAACCTCTCCTCCTCCCTCCTGAATGACTCCCTGTACAGCAGTGCTCAGGTCAGTTTGCTCATCCTCCCTACAGCCTCCACTCTCATCCACACAGGAAGCAAGAATCTCAAACATATTTGACAAGCTCAAGGGCTGCGACTGCTTCAGCACAACCTCCTGGGACCCTTTAACTGTCTCACTTGTACTTATATCCTCCTCTTCCTGAACTCTGACTAAATTTGATATACTTAATCTGAGGGGTATGACTGTCACCTGAAACACAGCATTCAGGAGATAGGGATTCAGGGGGAGAGATGGTGAAGACAGATACACGGGGCAGGGGGGAGATGGGAAAATAGGGATACAGGGGAGAAATTCAAAGACTCAGAGCACCGAAAAGGTCCTTCGGCCCATCGTGTCTGCACTGACATAACTACCACTAAAAGTGCGCTCGTCCCAATTTCCCATGTGTCCCATATCCTTGAATGTCATGATATTTCAAGTACTCATACAAATATTGTTTCAATATTGTAAGGCTTATAGCCTCCACTATTTTCTCAGGCAGTACATTCCAGATTCCCATCACCCTCTGAGCGAAAACCTTTTTTTCCCCAAATTTCCTGCCCCTTCCTCTAAAACTATGCCCTCTCGTGCTTGATCCCTCAACAGTTCCTCTTTGTTCACCTGTCCATACCCCTCATAATCTTATATACCTCGACCATGTCTCCCCTCTGCTTTCTGTGCCCTAAAGAAAACAATCCAAGCCTATCTAGTCTCTCCTTTAGCTCAACTTCTCCATCCCAGGCAACGCCCTGGTGAACCTCCTCTGTAGCTCCCTTCAGTGCTATCATATCCTTCCTGAGGTGACCAGAACTGCACACAATATGCCGGCCATGGCCTAACCAACACTTTGTACATTACCTCCTTGATTTTTGCCATGACTGATGAAAATGTCCTATATGTGTTGTTAACTATCCTATTCACATGCTCTGCTGACTTCAGGGATCTGAGAATAATTAGCCCAGATCTCTCTATTCCTCTAAGCTACCAATTATCCTGCCATTCGTTAAATACTCCCTCATCATGTTTTTTCTTACAAAATGCATCACCTCCCAATTATCAGGTCACTGGTCTGTCCATCTGACCAACCCATCTATATCTTACTGTAACCCTCAGCCATCTTGTTTGCTATGAACCACTCTACCAATCTTGGGGTCAGCTGCAAATTTGCTTAACATTCCCCCTACATTTTCATCTATCATTTAAGTATATAATAAATAATAAAGGCCCCAGTACTAATCCTTGTGGTACACTACTGGCCTTCAGTCACTCAAACAGCCTTCTACCTCTACCCTTTGTGCCTCATTATTAATTCGTAATGCAGAGCTTACGCCCGAAACGTCGATTCTCCTGCTCCTTGGATTCTGCCTGACCTGCTGCGCTTTTCCAGCACCACACTCTTGACTCCTATTCCTGAAGAAGGGCTTATGCCCGAAACGTCAATTCTCCTGCTCCTTGGATGCTGCCTGACCTGCTGCGCTTTTCCAGCAACACATTTTCAGTTCCTATTACTAAGCCCATTTCTGATCCATCTTGCCAAGTTTCCCACAATTCCATGGGCTTTAACCTTCTTGATCAGCCTCCCACTTGGGACTTTGTCAAAAGTTTTGCTAAAATTCATATAAACTACATTAACTAAATTCTAACAAACTTGCTAGGCTTGACCTCCAACTGACAAAGCCATGCTGACTATCCCTAATTTACTCATGCCTTTCTAAGTGGACAATAATTCGCTTATCCAGAACTTTCTCCAATAGTTTCTCTACCACTGACAAGAGACACGCGAGTCTGAGATTTTCTGGTACATCTTTACCACCCCTCTTAAAGGTGTGGGGGGCGCGGGGGTTGGGGAACAGGGAGACAGGGCTGCAGAGAGAGAGATGGGGAAGATGGGCATACAAGGAGGTGAGACAGGAATGACAAGGATGGAGAGGGTAAATCGGGAAAATTGAATTGGGAAGAGAGCTGGAGAGTTGAGGAGAGGGTTGATGAGAGTCAGGAAGAAACAGTATGTGCTAGTCAGAGATGGAGAGTTACATAGAGGATTCAGGAGAAACAGGCAGATTCTGGGAACAAGAGTGACTGTCTGGAGGTCAATGGGAACTGACTAATTCCAGTGGGTCAGTTTGCTCCAGGGTAAGTATAACGTCAGCATGATGGATAGGAAGCTGGTAACTCACTGATATGATCAATAGCTCCTGCACAGAACTTCCCATAGATTTTCTTTGCTCCCAGGTTGCGCAGATCCTGAATAGTGTACGGCCACAAGTGTAAGACATTGTTTCTAGAGAAGGTGTCCCGTTTCTCTACGATGATGGTTTTGGCTCCGAGGAACGCTAGCTCAATGGCCGTACGCAGGCCACAAGGACCAGCCCCGATCACGAGACACTGCAGGTTGAAGGACAGAAACTGCAGTTAATAGGGTGAATCAAGTCAGACAAGTCAGACAATATCACATGGTGTTGGGCAGCTGCTGAGGCACAATGGTGCTCAGTCAGGCAGTGAGGAATGGTTAACAAGCAAGTCCTGCATCATCCTTCAGAAAGCACAGAATGTAGCTTCACCCATTCACAAGGACTCTGCCTCCTCACTCTCTGCACCCACACACTCTTACATCCTTTCATATCCCACACCCTGATGCCACTCTTCATCTCACTTTAATCTATAATCCCGTCTAATCCCACTCTCTTCCCGATCCTTTAATATCCCATACTGCCCCTGCACTGTTTATTATCCCCCAGTCTCGACCCACTCCCTCCCGTACTGTTTATTATCCCCCAGTCTAATCCCACTCTGTCCCCACACTGTTTATTATCCCCCAGTCTAATCCCACTCTGTCCCCATACTGTTTATTATCCCCCAGTCTCAACCCACTCCCTCCCCTATCCTTTAATATCCCACCCTCCTCTTGCACTGTTTATTACCTGCCAGTCGATTTCCACTCTCTCCCCCATCCTTTAATATCCCACCATCACCCCCAACACTGTTTATTATCGAGTTTTGAGAAGATTTGTAGCTCAGGTTAAGGTTTCGGATGTACATTTGCTTGTTGAGCTGGAAGGTTTGTTTTCAGACATTTCATCACCATACTAGGTAACATCATCAGTGAGTCTCCAGTGAAACACTGGTGGTGCAGTCAGTCTTCTATTTGTGTGTTTAGGTTTCCTTGGGTTGATGATGCCATTTCCTATGGTGACATCATTTCCTGTGGTGATGTCATTTCCTGATCTTTTTCTCAGCGGATGGTAAATGGGATCCAAGTCAATGTGTTTGTTTATAGAGTTCCGGTTGGAGTGCCATGCTTCTAGGGATTCTTGTGTGTGTCTCTGTTTGGCTTGTCCTAGGATGAATGTGTTGTCCCAGTCGAAGTGGTGTCCTTCCTCATCTGTATGTGAGGATACCATCAGAGTGAGTCATGTCTTTTTGCGGCTAGTTGATGTTCATGTATCCCGGTGGCTAGTTTTCTGCCCATTTGCCCAATGTAGCCACCAGGATACATGAACTTCAACTAGCCACAAAACGACATGACTCACTCTGACTGGTATCCTTACATACAGATGAGGAAGGACACCACTTCGACTGGGACAACACATCCATCCTAGGACAAGCCAAACAGAGACACGCATGAGAATTCCTAGAAGCATGGCACTCCAACCAGAACTCTATCAACAAACACAATGACTTAGATCCCATTTACCATCCACTGAGAAAAAGAACAAGAAAAGTGTCACCACAGGAAATAACATCACCAATCCAAGGAAACCTAAACATAAATAAAAAGCAGGCCATACCACCAGTGTTTCACTGGAGACTCACTGATGATGTTACCTAGTATGGTGATGAAACATCTGAAAACGAACCTTCCAGCTCAGCGAGCTATCCTACATCCAGAACAGTTTACTATCCCCCAATCTACTCCCACTGTCTCGCCCATACTTTAATATCCCACCCTCCTCCCAGATTGTTTACTATCCCCAAGTTTAATCGCACTCCCCTAACCTGTATGCACTCCTGACTGACTGGCCTACAGAGTTCAGTGGATTTGTGTTTTTTCTCGAGGAGGTGGACAGGGGTTACAGACTATTAAAAAAGAAGCACAGATTTGCCATTAATTATTGCTCCTTCAAAGAGCCAGTAAGGGCACAAGAGGTGGTCTGGGAAACTCCAGTTTTACCTTTGTATTAGCACAGGCTGTGTTCTTCTTGTAATCCTTGTGACTTCCTCGTTTGTCCAGTTTTGAAAAAAGTGCTTTTGCTTTCCAGTAGTTGAGTTTGGATTTCAGCTTGGGGTAAAAGTTGGGGAAGTCGATATTGGTGATGGCCAGAATCTCACAGAGCTCCTGAAAACCTTTGAATGTGCCTTTGCAGGTTGTGGCCTGGATGAAGTTATCAAACAGCAAGTGCGATTGCTCAATTTTGGACTTCTCTCCATCCCCCATGTTGCAAAAGTCCCAAAACGCAGGCCTGGATCAGTTATTGCCCTTTTTCAGCTGACAGTCTCACTCATTCTGGCCCTTTAGGAAAGACAATAAGATAAATAATTAATCTGGATCAGGACATGCTGAGTGCAGTGTCCCTCAAACAAGCCATCATCAGATTCAACAACTTGCTGTCAATTACGACATGGGCAGTAGAGCTTTGGATAACCTCCAGGTCATGGCAGGGAAGATGCTGGGACACCACCAGAACTATGTTGAAATGGTCCGATTCAGAGGTAATACTGGCATGAAGGAGTCTCAATATCAGATTAACTGAAATTGGCGTTATGGAAGTAGAAACAGGCAGCATCTGTGATGAGATGGATGTAAGCTCAGCAGGTGGCTGGTGTAAGGAGTTTAGAGTAGTAACTGAAAATTATGGCTTTGGTTTTCCCTAATATTTAATTTGGAGCATCTGATTGCTCATCAACACAGGATGTCAGATCAGCAACCTGATACCTTTCATAACATTGGAGTTTCTGGAGATGTGGTGGGGGGGGGGGATTTGGGTGTCACCCCCCACTCAGTTGAGATATTTGTGGTTCATTGCGTGGAAATGATGGTCATGAACTGGAGATTTACTTGAATTTATTTCAAGAGACGCTTACTGAGATAGTGTATTTGAGATAGGCTTGGAATATTCACATTGTAAATACGTGCAAGTCTGAAGAAAGATGGGTCCCATTCCAGATGCAGCTTTCCTTGCTGCCAGATTATAAGAATTGAAACATGATCGAACATGAACTGAATTTTCAGAGCAAGCACTCACCTATGGGAAGAATGGTCAGCACTTTACAGGGGGCAGATTACATCACTTCATCCACACACCCACTGACCAAGTTAAAAATTATGAAGCTGCCTTTAAAAGCAGTTAACAGTTCACTTAAAAACAGAGGAAGGACGGCGTGTGGTCCGTCCTTATCCAATCCCATGAGGACCAGGCCACGGTTGCCAGGAAACTGTAGGCTGGCCACCCACTTCATTTTACATCCTCTCACCTGCTTTCAAATACAAATGCTGGGTTTATGTGAAATTCACCTCGTGAGTACAGGTGAACACTCAGCAGACATCCTTCACATGACACTATGACAAGGCAATGGTAAAGACAGCCAGCCACCATACTTTCTTTAATTACCGGAACTCATTTCCATCGGGAGCAAAGAGTCCAGCAATAAACCCTCAGATTGTACTCACGAGTGTAGAGAGAGCTTTACTCTGTATCTAGCCCAAAGCTGTACCTGGCCTGGAAGTTTTTGTTAGGGACATGTCGTGGGAGCTTTACTCTGTATCGAACCACGTGCTGCTGTCCCTGTCCTGGGTGTTGACAGGGACAACACAGAAGGAGATTTAAAAGTTTACAAGAGCAGTGGGTGTTGTATTTGCTCTGGCACTGTTTCATAGGGGCAGAACAAAGGGAACTTTACTCTGTATCTAACCTTGTGCTGTACTTGCCCGAGGAGTGTTTGGTGGGGATAGTATCATGGGAGCTTTGTTTGCAACTTAAAGAGTAGTGGGCGCATTCCTTTCAATTTAAACGACTAGAATAAGACTTACTCTGTATCTAACCCTGTGCTGTCCCTGTCTTGAGGAATGTTCGATAGGGACAGTGTCCATGAGTTATCCTTTCACATTAGGGGAAGGGTGAGTGAGAGAGTGAAGTTTGGTGAGAGGTGAGAGATAGGAGAGGGGTAGGGAGGAGACTGTAGAGGGGTGAGAGGGAGATGGATCTGGGGATGTGTGGGAGAGGGGAAAGTGTATGGGCAAGGGGTCTAAATGTAGCAGAGGAATCTAGTGTGGAAGTTGGTTTGGGGCAAGAGTGTGAGGAG
>NC_057735.1:52696303-52697378 GCF_004010195.1 Chiloscyllium plagiosum
TGTGAGGGGTAGGGTTGGGGGAAGGGGTGTTGTGAGGGGAGGGGCTGTTGTGAGGGGACAGGGTTTCGGAGGGGGTGATTTTAGGGAGGGGTGAGTATCTTCAGAGTGGGCTGTTCTCCTCCTGGTCTTGTCTGGGCCTGAATAAACGATTCCCATAAATCACTGCCTGGAGCGTGCTCTGAGAGAGTGCACTGGGTCAGCACCAGGAGCGACCCTGGGGTGTAACGTACACCTCGGGTGGGGAGGGATCGCTCTGTTATCATGCGTGAACAGCACCTACCCTCCTGTCCCACAGTGACCCCCTCTCAGGCTGATCCACCTCAGATTCAGCCTCATCCCTCACAGAACACATTGCCAGCGTAAATGCCACCCTCAGAACCACCCTGACTCATAACCCTCCCTTTCAGAGTGACTCCTCCCCCATAGAGTGCCTTCACCCCTCAGAGAACCTATCCCCGCGATGACAGTTCACCCCCAACATGAAGCCCCTCAGAGTAACTTCTCCTCGCCTGCTCCTCCCTCTTACCCTGAGAGCAGAGTCTGTTTGTAACAATGACCCTTTGGTCCCGGGCTCTGTTGAACAGCCTGGAGGTGCCATGTTCATTCAGTGGTGACAGCTCACATCTTCAACTGTCTCCCTCCTGACTCCTTCCATTACCCACTCTTATTCCCTCCTTCACTCTCCCTCTCTTATACTCCGTCCCTCTCTCCCAGCTTCTTGTTCATTCCCTCCCTTATTCTCTCCATTCTTCAACCTACTCCTCCAGTTCATCAGCCTCTGACTATCTCCCTCATCCACTCCTCCTCCATTTTCCATTCCTCACCCTCCAACCCTCCCCTCGCCTTACCTGACCTGCCTTCTCTCACCCACACACTTACCCTCTGTCCCTTGCTTCCTCTGTGCTTCACCTTCCCCCACTGCCCCAGTCTCCCTATTGCTTTACCCACTGGCCTCTTGCCAGCTCCTGGATATGTTTACTAATTGGAGCTGAGATCACACAATAGGGGAAATAGGCTGTTGATTTATTTGTTGTTGCGTTGCCATAGTCTTGCCAGACAATAGGGGCTGCTCTCT
>NC_057735.1:52697878-52699861 GCF_004010195.1 Chiloscyllium plagiosum
CGAGGGTGCGCGGACACGCTGCTGTCTCCCCGATGGTGCGCGGACACGCTGCTGTCTCCCCGAAGGTGCGCGGACACGCTGCTGTCTCCCCGAGGGTGCGCGGACACGCTGCTGTCTCCCTGAAGGTGCGCGGACTCGCTGCTGTCTCCCTGAGGGCGCGCGGACTCGCTGCTGTCTCCCTGAGGGCGCGCGGACTCGCTGCTGTCTCCCCGAAGGTGTGCGGACACGCTGCTGTCTCCCCGAGTGAGTGAGGGCAGTTTGCAAATTTACTGGTCTTTAGTTGGAATGGCTTGTACACAGGAAAATAGCCTGTAACTAAACTGGGATGAAGCAAACTAGTAGATGGCATGGTGGCTCAGTGGGTAGCACTGCTACCTCTCAGCACCATGGGTTCAATTCCAGCCTCGTGTGACTGTCTGTGTGGAATTAGAATCCGTACTGTCTGGAAACAGGCCCTTTGGTACAACAAGTCCACACTGACCCTCCGAAGGGTACCCCACCCAGACCCATTCCCCTACATTTACCTCGACTCATGCACCTAACCTATACATCCCAGAACACTATGGGCAATTTAGCATGGCCGATTTACCTTGTATGCACGTCTTTGAACTGTGGGAAGAAACTGGATCACCCAGAGGAAACCCACGCAGACACAGGGAGAATGTGCAAGCTCCACGCAGGCGGTTGCCCAAGGCTGGAATCGAACCTGGATTTCTGGTGCTGTGAGGCAACAGTGCAAACCACTGAGCCACCGTGTTGCCCCACATTGCTGTGGAGTTTGCACATTTTTTCCGTGTCTGCGTGGGTTTCCTCTAGGTGCTCAGTTTTTCTCCCACAGTCCAAAGATGTGTAGCTCAGGTGGATTAGAGTCTCTCTCATTGAGAGGTCTACAACATGGAAACAGGCTCTTCAGATCTACTTGCCCATGCTGTCCAGTTTTCACAATTAAACTAGTCCTACTTGCCTGTATTTAGTTCGTATCCCTCCACACCTATCCCATCCATGCATCTGCATAAATGTTTCTTAAATGATGCAATTGTACTCACTTCCATCACTACCTCTGGCAGACACTGTTCCAGACACTCACCACCCTCTGTGTGAAAAAACTGTCCCTTTGGACCCTTTCGTATCTCTCCCCTCTCCCCTCTCCCCTCTCCCCTCTCCCCTCTCCCCTTAAACCTATGCCCTCTAGTTTTAGAATCACCTACCATGAGGAAAAGCTGTTGGCTATCTATGTCTTGCATGATTTTATCGACCTCCTTAAAGTCACCCTCAGTCTCCTATGCTCCAGAGCAAAAGTCCCAGTCTATGCCAACTCAAACCTTTCAGTCACGTAGTATCCCGGTAAATCTTTTCTGCACTCTTTCTGGTTTAATAATATCATTTCTATTGTAGGGTGACCAGAACTGTATGCAGTAGTCCAAATGTAGTCTTACCAACGTCTTGTAAAGCTGCAACAAGCCATCCCAACGCCTATACTCAGTGCTCTGATCGATGAAAGCAACCATGCCAAATGCCTCCTCCACCACCCTGTCTCCCTGTGACTTCACTTCCAAGGAACTATGAACTGTACTGCAGATCTCTTTGTTGAATAACACTTCCCAGGACCTGACCAGTGAATGTGTAAGTCCTGTCCTGGTTTGTCCCACCAAAATGTAATATTTTGCATTTATCTAAGTAAAACTCCATCTGCCATTCCTTAACAGAGTTGATCACGATCTCACTGTATTCCCAGATAACCTTCTTCACTGTCAAGTATATCACCAATCTTGGTGTCCTTCGCAAACTTACCAACTATGCCTCCTAAATTCTCATTCTGGATTAGTGGTGCTGGAAGAGCACAGCAATTCAGGCAGCATCCGAGGACAGGCAAAATCGACGTTTCGGGCAAAAGCCCTTCATCAGGAATAAAGGCAGAGAGCCTGAAGCATGGAGAGATAAGCTAGAGGAGGGTAGGGGTGGGGAGAGAGTGGCATAGAGTAC
>NC_057735.1:52700328-52705754 GCF_004010195.1 Chiloscyllium plagiosum
GAGAGGGGTGGGGAGGGAAATATATCCCTGTTGGTGGGGTCTGTTTGGAGGTGGCGGAACATCCATGTCCTTTATATAAATGGCAAATAAATGGTATTTAGCACCAATCCCTGTGACACACTGCTGGTCACCGACCTCCAGTCTGAAAAACTGCCCTCTCCACCACCCTCTGTCTCCAATTTTGTATCCAATTGGCGGGTTCTCCCTGGATCCTGTGAGATTTAACCTGACTCAACAACTTTTTCAAAGGCCTTGCTAAAATCCATGTGGACAATGTCTACCCCATTGCCCTCACCTTCAGAAAACTCAATCAGATTTGAGAGAAATGATTTCCGATGCACACAACCATCCTGACTAACCCAAATGAGTCCTTGTCTTTCTAAATGCGTGTAGATCCTGTGTCTCAGAATCCCCTTTAATAACTTAACCACCAAGACATTCAGCTCACTGGTCTTTAGTTTCCAGGCATTTCCCTGCAAACTTTCTTAAATAATGGCACAACATTAACCACACTTCAATCTTCCGGCATTTCACCTTTAGCTGCCAATGATACAAACATCTCTGCTAGGGGCTCCACATATTCCTCCCTAGCTTCCCACAAAGCCCTGTGATACACTTCATTAGGATTTGTTGACCTTAATATGTTTTAGGACTTCCATCTTCTGCAATGTGGATACTCTTCAAGACATCACTATTTATTTTCCCAAGTTCCCTAGCATCCATGCATTTCTTGGCAGTAAATACTGATGAGAAATATTCATTTAGGATCTCACCCATCTCTTGTGGCTCCATATATAGATGGCTTTGTTGATCTTTAAGAAGCCTTATTCTCTGACTTCCTACTCTTCTGTCCTTTGGATTCTCCTTTACCAAATTCATCTCGTGTCTCCTCACAGCCCTCCTGATTTCCCTCTTAAGTGTACTCCGGCACCTTCTATACTGAAGGAGTTCACTTCATCCCAGCTGCCTATAAATATCATATTCCTCCTTTTTCGTGATCAGAGCCTCATCCAGGGCTCACTACTCCTGCCAGCCTTAGCTTTGGCTCTCACAGGAATGTGCTTTGCCTGAACCCTCCTTAACTCATTTTTGAAAGCCTCCCACTTACCAGACCTCCCATTGCCTGCAAACAACCTCCCCCAGTCAATGTTTGAAAGTTCCTGTCTAAGTTTGTCAAAATTGGCCTTGCCCAATTTAAAACTTTAACTTGTGGACCAGACCTACTCTTTTCATTGCTGTTTTAAAACTCATGGAATTATGGTCATTGGTCCGAAAGTGCTCCCCCGCTACCACTTCCATCTCACATCCTGTCTTATTCCCTAAGATGAGGGTGTTGGAATCCTTGAATTCCAGGAGCAGCAATTCCTGTTTTATATGCTGTTGCATTGTTTTGGAACTTTGGAGAGAAAAAAAAAGAGTCAAAACAACAGCACTTTTAAAAAGGGAGAGGTACAAACAAAGGCAGCACATAGTGAGGTCAGTGAAGGAGAGAGAGAGAGAGAAACTCACACTGCTACCTGACACAGCAGTGAACCTGTGCTGTTACTGTCTTTGCTGCTTGAATTCAAGTATTGCTGGACATCCGAGTGTGTCTGGGAAAATTAACAAACAGTAAAGTTCACAACTAATCTTGGAGGAACCTGTTTGGGAGATGTCATAGCACATAAACAGATAAACAGATGAATATTTTAAAGTGTGGCCTTACAGTAAGTCTGCAGTCGTGAGTACAGTGGGTTCTTTCTTGATTATATGTTTTATTGAGATATGTCTCTTCATTAAACTTAAAAAAAAAGCCATAAGTATTAAGTTAGCCTGGAGTAGTGTTTTGGGGAGCCCCTAGCAGAGATGTTTGAATCAAGAATGAGGACTGATAAATTAAACTGCATTTATTTCAATGTAAGGGGTCTAACAGGGAAGGCAGATGAACTCCGGGCATGGTTAGAAACATGGGACTGTGACATTATAGCAATTACAGAGATGTGGCTCAGGGATGAACAGGACTGACAGCTTAATGTTCCAGGATACAAATGCTACAGGGACAGAAAGGAAGGCAAATGAGGAGGGGAAGTGGCGTTTTTGATAAGAGATAACATTATAGCTGTGCTGAGGGAGGATATTCCTGGAAGTATGTCTAGGGAAGTTATTTGGGTTGAACTGAGAAATAAGAAAGGAATGATCACCTTTCAGACTGGAGGCCTGTGACCAGTGGAGTGTCAGAAGGGTCGGTGCTGGAGCCACTACATTTGATCATTTATATAAATGATTTGGATGTGAGCATAAGAGGTACAGTTAGTAAGTTTTCAGATGACACCAAAATTGGAGGTGTAGTGGACAGCAAAGAAGGTTACCTCAGATTACAACAGGATCTGGACCATATGGGCCAATGGGCTGAGAAGTGGCAGATGGAGTTTAATTCAGATAAATGTAAGGTGCTGCATTGTGGGAAAGCAAATCTTAGCAGGACTTATACACTTAATGGTAAGGTCCTAGGGAGTGTTGCTGAACAAAGAGACCTTGGAGTGCAGGGTCATAGCTCCTTGAAAGTGGAGTCACAGGTAGATAGGATAGTGAAGAAGGTGTTTGGAATGCTTTCCTTTATTGGTCAGAGTATTGAGTACAGGAGTTGGGTGGTCATGTTGTGGCTGTACAGGACATTGGTTAGGCCACTGTTAGAATATTGCGTGCAATTCTCATCTTCTTCCTATCAGAAGGATGTTGTAAAGATTGAAAGGATTCAGAAAAGATTTATAAGGATGTTGCCAGAGTTGGAAGATTTGAGCTACAGGGAGAGTTTTAATAGGCTGGGGCTGTTTTCCCTAGACTGTTGGAGGCTGAGGGGTGACCTCTTAAAGGTTTATAAAATCATGAGGGGCATGGATAAGGTAAATGGACAAAGTCTCTTCCCTGGGGTAGGGGAGACCAGAACTAGAGGACATAGGTTTAGGGTGAGAGGGTAAAGCTATAAAAGAGACCTGAGGGGCAATTGTTTCATGCAGAGGGTGGTACGTGTATGAGTGAGCTGTCAGAGAAAGTGATGAAGGCTGGTATAATTACAACATTTAAAAGGCATTTGGATGGGTATATGAATAGGAAGAGTTTGGAGGGATATGGGGCAGGTGCTGTCTGTTGGGACTGGATTGGGTTGGATATCTGGTCGGCATGGATGAGTTGCACTGATGGGTCTATTTCATGTCTATGACTGATTATGACTGTGTATGACCCATGACGTCAAGTTTCGGGGTGGAGGATTCACTGTTCTCACCTGACTCCATTCTTGTTGGTCTAGTCACAGGCAGTGAATCACCCACAAAGTCTTCCCTTCCTACTCTCACACTGCTTCCCCTTCATGTCCCCCAAAGATTGACCCTGGGCACCCTGCCACTTCACAACTACGGACGTTCCTCAGTGACATCAACTGCTCAGACAACATTCGTTTCCCCACATCCACTTCTGTCACAGCCCTGGTTGAGCAGTCTCGCTCTCTCTCGCTCGCTCTCTCGCTGACCACTGAGAAGAAAATTGAGGTCGAATCTACTTTATTGGCCCAGGTTCAATAATGAAAACCAGACACCAGATCAAACAGGCTGTCAAGAAATGGAAGGTATTGATGTAGCTAAAGTCAACACACTGTTATCAGGCCTGATGTGGCCATAGACTTACAGTGCATTGGATTTTGCCAATAAGATTGGCAACATCTAAACTGACTTCATGAGAAATTGTGTAAATATCTCAATCTTTTTTTAAAATGAATTAAATATACTGGCTAGTCCATAGCCATCATTTTTAGCATCTGCTCTAAACATTGTCCCTGAGAAACAATTCTATCCCTCTGTCTGACAGCTGTCTGAGGGTGACCTCACTCTGAGATTCCAGCTCCACATCTGGTCCCTTACCAGCTTCAACCTCTGCACTTTGCCCAGTTCCAGGTTCCCTCCACTTTTCCCAAACTCTGTGCATGTCTTTGTCACCCTGAGATTGAGGCATCCTGACATTCACTCAGATGGATCGATGTTGCTCATCTACTCTCCATTCCCACCAGCTCATTTTGAATTCCGCAGCATGCACTATCACTTATTACATCTCCTGCTTTCTCACCAAAACCAATTCACATTCCCTCCCTAACAGTGTTTGCTGAGCTACACTGCTACAAAGTTTTCAATAGCTTCATTTATTCAAAATCTTCATCTTATTTTGAAATCCTTGCAAAGCCTCACCCTCCTGATCTGAGTAAGCTTGCCCTGCCCTCCAACATCTCTGCACTCCTTCAAACCTGACCATTTGTATTTTCTCAACTTTAATCATGTCACTATTGACATCCTGCTTGTTGCTAACAAGACTGAAGTTCTGAAAGTGACTTCATAAAGCTCCTTGCCTCTCTAACTGTCCTATGAGACTCTCTTGAAAGTGTTCCTCTTTGAATCAGTGAATAACATGATTTCTTAATGTCTATGGATCGAAGCAGTTCAGTATCAGCTGTGGTTCAGTTGGTTTGCTTGTTTTGAGCTGGAGCTGTTGAGTTCAGTACTCCTGTGGAGCCCAGCATCCAGACTCACTCTCCACTGAGAGACAGTGCTACATGTTCAAAGCTACTGTCTTTCAGATGTGATATTTGACTGAGGTTGTATCTGAAAATGTGTTGCTGGAAAAGCGCAGCAGGTCGGGCAGCATCCAAGGAGCAGGAGAATCGACGTTTCGGGCATGAGCCCTTCTTCAGGAATGAGGAAAGTGTGCAAAGCAGGCTAAAATAAAAGCTAGGGAGGAGGAACTTGGGGGAGGGCCGTTGGAAATGCGATAGGTGGAAGGAGGTTAAGGTGAGGGTGATAGGCCGGAGAGGGGGTGGGGGCGAAGAGGTCAGGAAGAAGATTGTGGTCAAAGGTGTTTTTCTTCATAAACTTCTCCACGAAGGACAGGTGGTACGGAACGGTCCAACTACTCGGAGCGTTCCGCGGCAGCGAGGCCAGGCCCATCCTTCGCAACACCGGGGACAGGTAGAACCTCAGTATGTAGTGACACTTGGTGTTTGCGTACCGGGGATCCACGCACAGCTTGATGCAGCCACACACAAAGGTGGCCATCAGGGTGAGGGTGGCATTGGGTGTATTTTTTCCCCCGTTGCCCAGATCTTTATACAGTGAGTCCCTTCGGACCCGGTCCATCTTTGACCTCCATATAAACTGGAAGATGGCCCGGGTGACTGCAGCGGCACAGGTTCTGGGAATAGGCCAGACCTGTGCCACGTATAACAGCAATGACAGTGCCTCACACCTGATGACCAGGTTTTTTACCGCGATGGAGAGCGACCGTAGTTTCCATTTGCCCAGTTTCTGCCTCACTTTGCTGATACGCTCCTCCCAAGACTTGGCGCACACCCCAGCCCCTCCGAACCAAATACCCAGCACCTTCAGGTGGTCGGTCCTGACGGTGAA